>NC_134796.1:6859032-6866532 GCF_046742065.1 Oratosquilla oratoria | reverse complement strand
GGATTTTATTGATTACAAATAAGGTTTTCTAAGATGTTCCATGTCAGTTCATTCCAGACTCTTCTGAACATCCCAGAGAAAAATTCTCTTCAAAGTGTGAAATTCCAGTCACTTATCTCTAAAATCTCCTACTCACTGAGTTATATGCTTATTTTTCTATTACATTTGAACTACAGATTCTATCTATTCAAACGATAAAAAGTATTTTATTGATTAGAAATAAGGTTTTCTGGGACTGTTCCTATATCAGTTTAATGCAGACTCTTCTGATCATCCCAAAGAGAAATTCTCTTCAAAGTGTAAAATTCCAGTCACTTATCTCTAAACTCTCCTACTCATTAAATTGTATGCTTATTTTTCTATTACATTTGAACTACAGATTCTATCTATTCAAATGATAAATAGGATTTTATTGATTGCAAATAGGGTTTTCTAGGAGTGTCCCCATGTCAGTTCAATCTAGACTCTTCTGAACATCCCAAAGGAAAATTCTCTTCAAAGTGTAGAATTCCAGTCACTTATCTCTAAACTCTCCTACTCACTAAATTATATGCTTATTTTTCTTTTACATTTCAGCTACAGATTCTATCTATTCAAATAATAAATAGGATTTTATTGATTAGAAATAAGGTTTTCTAGGAGTATTCCCATGTCAGTTCAATCCAGACTCTTCTGAACATCCCAAAGAAAAAATTCTTTTCAAAATGTAAAATTCCAGTCACTTATCTCTAAACTCTCCTACTCACTAAATTATATGCTTATTTTTCTATTACATTTGAACTACAGATTCCATCTATTCAAATAATAAAAAGGATTTTATTGATTACAAATAAGGTTTTCTAGGAGTGTTCCCATGCCAGTTCATTCCAGAGTCTTCTGAACATCCCAGAGAAAAATTCTCTTCAAAGTGTAAAATTCCAGTTACTTATCTCTAAACTCTCCCCCTCACTAAATTATATGCTTATTTTTCTATTTTATTTGAACTACAGATTCTATCCATTCAAATAATAAAAAGGATTTTATTGATTACAAATAAGGTTTTCTAAGATGTTCCCATGTCAGTTCATTCCAGACTCATCTGAACGTCCCAAAGAATTATTCTCTTCAAAATGTGAAATTCCAGTCACTTATCTCTAAACTCTCCCACTCACTAAATTCTATGCTTATTTTTCTATTACATTTGAACAACAGATTCTATCTATTCAAATAATAAAAAGGATTTTATTAATTAGAAATAAGGTTTTCTGGGACAGTTCCTATATCAGTTCAATCCAGACTCTTATGAACATCCCAAAGAGAAATTCTCTTCAAAGTGTAAAATTCCAGTCACTTATCTCTAAACTCTCCTACTTACCAGTAAACGAGACTTGGGGCGTCTCCTATAAACTGTGCCGTGCAAGTGAGGTTGAGGGCATTGCCAGCACTCATGTGGATGTCCTTTGGGTCCTCAAGTCGTGCTATGGTCTCTGAAGAAGAAAAGTGGAAAGTAAAGCATCGTTACTTGACTTCTTGCCAATTGGGAGGCATAACTTTTATGGAGTGCAGACAGGATATGGTTTATTAGAGGCGAATGATGGCTGGTCCAACAAGAAGGAGAGGAGATAACCGGTTTTAAGGAGGAACCCTGGCGAGGGTTCCAGGTTCCTGGAATGGCTCTCTGAAGTGTGGAAATAAAGAATGTTGATATTATTGTAACACATAATTCATTTTGGATGTGCTACGTCTGGAAAATTTAGAGGAATTTAGTACGTGGAATATGGATAGAATTAAGCACGATAGATATACCCATTTATATCTAGTTTTCTTTTACATGCGTACATTTTTACATACATATACATATATATATGTATGCATGTATGACTGAACAATAGTAAACAATAATGATAAAGATAAAATAAAAACATTTTTACTAAGAAAAGAAGTCTGACATGGTATAAGATGACCAAATGAAAAAGGTATACTCCTAAAATAGCAGATTGAAATGGCGTCAATGATTACCTGAATAAGTCGATGTTTTCTTTCCGTGAATATTGACGGATCAACAAACAAATGGACAATAGTGATGGCTTTATTGGATTTTGGGCTGGAGATTGATGGATGTTTCCCACATAAATAAGCTTCAGTTTCCATACTCTCTTTCCCTTCGTATAAATCTTTTATACATCTAATGACAGGTGCGTTTAATATTTATAAATATAACAATATTGCATTGAAAATATAATATGTTTTTTATTGGTTTCTGTGATGTTATGAAAATAGAATTTGTCGTCGTTGTCGTCATCGATTTGGTCGGCAATGCCACCGATGATGTAGTAGCCCATATCATTGTAGTCGACCTGGTCAGTGTTGTCGTTTTTGCCGTGATCGATGTCTGGAGTCATAACCACTAATGACTTAATCATATTCTTAGATACCATAGTCATAGTCATCGATGACATAGTCGCAGTTGTTGATAACGTATTCGTAGTTGTGGTTGTAGTCATTGCTCAAAGTCGTCAAAAGCGTAGTAATAGTGAAAGTCAAGTAGCCGAAGGTATAGTCATAGCCGTTGATAGCGTAACCTTAGTCATCAACGCTGCCTTTGCAGTCGAAGTTGACATTGTAATCTTAGTTAAATATATCAATGTGGTAATCGTTGTTGTCGATGTCGTAGACGTCGATATTTTGTTCGTAGTAGTTAATATCGTTGTCACTGCTGCTGTTGTCGTGATCGTTGATGATGTAGTCGTCCATGCTGAAATTGTCGATGGTACAGTTATTGTAGAAATTGTAGTCGTTGTCGTCGAATTTTGTCCCTTTTTTTCGTCGTACTACCTATTTTGTAATTTCAGTCTTTATACTATTGTCGTCACTTTTCGTTGTCGCGTTTTTGTCGTAATTTTTGATGTTATTTTTACGTTTTTTTTTTGTCTTCTAATTGGTTATTGTATGTATTTAGAATATACAAATCTGTGCTTTTTCGTATCTCTGCTTTCCTTAGGTGCAATGAGAACAGTTAGCGTATGTTTTAGCCACTTAAACATATATTTTTTTTTCCAAAACCAGACATTCTTCATCAGTGTTTGACCACGATCTTTTCCATAGATACACCAATTATTTCAGTTAGTTCATATTTCTTTTTCATGAGTTGTTGGGCGTAAAAAGACCATTTGAGTTTCAGATCTCATCAACCTTATCCCGTTATCATACCACAATGAAGCCTTTATGACCAGAAGCCTTGAGACAAGTTTACACACAAAGTAGGAGCTTAGACATGGTTTATATTCAAACTTTCTTTGTTACGTCCCCTAGTTACCAAATCAAAGCAGATTCTTCTGTGGACCGAAATTTGAATTAGTCTAAGCTTCCTACTCCACTACTTACATTGGAATATTGTCAATATTTTGATTATTTAGGATGCCCCTTTTCAGACCAAAGTTACCTAGCACTACCACATGTTTGAAAAGAAATGTCCATTCATAAACGAATTCTAAGCAACTTTTACCTTTAATGGTTCCTCGTTTTTGCTTTTCTGTTCTTTATTATGTCTTCTGTACAATTCTGGGCCATCATCTCTTCTTTTTGTTTGTATGTCATGATAGGATAAGAATACTGCCACTATGTCCCATGCGCGTTGTAAAAGGTAATATGGGCAGAAGTGATAGGGACTAGGTATATTAATTATTACTCTCCTGCAAAGGATCAAGACTTACTTTGACTCAACTACCCCTCTCACGAAGTGTAAAAAGCTAATATTGTGTATATATACTAAGTTTGACGTTGGAGGAAAAATCATAAAGCGAAATGTCCCTAATCTCCATGTTAAGCCCTATTTAGTCGTCCTTTATGATACGCTGGGGAACATTATATGGTATTCGTTCTCCCCTCGAAATTTGTTCTCTCAGATATGATAAAAAATATCTAAGAGCAATTAGGAATAACTGCTCCAAATTAAAAATAAATAACGAAAACAAATGATAACTGTTCTTATTAAAAAAAAAAAAAACATAAATAGTAGATGGCAATAATTTTCTTGTAATATCACGGATAATATATCTTATAAAGCGGATAAGGAAACACGTAATATTTCATGGCTTCCTTATTACAAAGCTGCTCTTATGATCCATCTCGCCCCAAGGATTTAGTTCCGGAAGCCAAGAAAGGAGAAAATGTTAAGCTCATTTTGTCTCCATTTGCTCATAAGGTCTTTTTGCGTTATTTCATATTTTGGTAGCCTTAAATCACGACATATTGTAAGACAAATTACGCAATATGACTAATTTTAGATTTCTTCAACAATGATATTAGACACGGTGTTGAGAAAAAATAATTTTTTTAAATCATATTTCTAATTTCATAAGATATGTCAACTAGCTCATCTGATGAAACCTCACGTTGTCGGGATAAAGCCGTTTGAATTTTACGAGTTTACAGGATTTTAATATGTATAAAGAACAATGGTCTTTCATGAGGGAAGGATAATATTGCACGCGAGATATATATGTGTGTGTGTGTGTATGTGTATTTATGTGTGTGTGTGTGTGTGTGTGTGTGTGTGTGTGTGTGTGTGTGTGTGTGTGTGTGTGTGTGTGTGTGTGTGTGTGTGTGTGTGTGTGTGTATGTGTGTTTGTATGTGTGTGTATACATACATATATTACATATATACATACATATATATATATATATATATATTACATATATATATAAAATATATATGTATATATATATATATATATATATATATATATATATATATATGTATGTATAAATATATACATTGTATATATATATATATATATATATATGTTTTAATGTATGTATATTTAGTTACTATTCATCATATATATATACATATGTGTATGTTAGATTGAACATTTTGGCAGAACTTCTAAAAATGTTCAAATATACATATATTTAATTACTGTCAATTATTGCCATTACCATTATCATTTTCATCATTATCACGAACATCAACATGATGATGATGATGATGATGATGATGATGATGATGATGATGATGATGATGATGATGATGATGATGATGATGATGATGATGATGATGATGATGATGATGATGATGATGATGATGATGATGATGATGATGATGATGATGATGATGATGATGATGATGATGATGATGATGATGATAACGTTCGTGATAATGATGATGAAAATGATAATGATAATTATGATAATGACAATGCCAATGATTAATAACAACTAATTTTTTAATAACAAAAATAAGATAATCGATAACCTTATTAGTTTCATGTCTACTGGTCCACAGTAGATGGCAAATGTCCTTAAACACTTCCATAAATATCTCTAGGAAGAAACTAGCTGCATTATTGTGGAACTGTTTATATGCCGCAACCGTATGGGAATATGATTTAAGAGTACGACTACCAGCTACCCGCCCTTATGTATAAAGATGAATTAAATAAAGTCGGAATTAATAGGAAGATATTCTGTAATCGATCAAGAAATTGAGATAGAATTCCTTTGTGTTGTATCTAGAGGGAAAGATACTTATGAGCCTTCGAGGTAGCTGGCAGGGAAATAGTTTTCTTTGACATCCACCTCTCACGTCACATGCAGGTTACGAGTCATTGTAGCTACAGTTTCCACCTGGTTCTAAGTAGAAACTAGGAACAGTGGCAGAAAAGAAGGAAAAATAGTAAGAAATTCCGTGCTTCTTCCCCATCTCCCTCAGCTGCTTACTCCAAGGAAATGTCTTTTGCTGGTTTCTGACTAATGGTTCTCCTTTACTGCAGCTGCCCCAGCAACTCTCATAGCATATGTAGTCGATATTGCTCACACTCACATTTACTGCCAAGACTTATGTTGGTGAAGAGTATGATGGATCTGTTAATGAGAGTAGCAATGTCTTGCTCAACCTTGCTTTCCTGTAGTGTTTTATGAGCGAAGACCCTGCTCATCAGGCTCTTCTGACACAGATACATGTATTTTTTCATACAATCTCTTTATTTTTTTCTATCTTGATAAGAGCTTAGGAAAAGGAATAATAATCGTTATTCTCCTGAGGCTCCCGAGTACATACATACATACATACATACATACATACATACATACATACATACATACATACATACATACATACATACATACATACATACATACATACATACATACATACATACATACATACAACCATACATACATACACACATGCATACATAAAATGCGCAAAATTGGTATGTATGACAAGGAAGACAGCAGTGAGCAGGAGAGGTGGGGTAGCGGGATGCAGAGGTACAATGGTTGAAGATAATATTAGGTGCAGGAAGACTGATTGCAATGGAAGCATATAAGAAGTACAAGAAGGAGAGAGAAGCAAAGCGCAAGGTGAGTGAGGCATAGTAGAAGAGATGTTCACTTTCCTGCTGATATCCTCATAGGCTTAACATTGATGAAGAAATATAATAATTTTATTTATCCTGCTCAACATAGCGTTATCTATGCAAATCACTTCCTCCCTGCATTGCCATCAGAAATTCTCCTAAAGTCAACCACGTCTATGTAGCCAAGCAGGCAAAGTCTGATTTAACGTCAAGTAATTCTAGCACAACACACACATGCACACGACTCTAACTCTTCCACTTCACTACCAGCTGTAGGAAGATATTCCAAGCGTAACAGGCACACAAACTCTTCTCGAAGGTCAAAATCTGCGAAACGAAAGACAAAACACCCTATAGATAACGTTGATCTTTCACCATCGGAGGACCATTTCTTGCCCCTCTTAGAGGAGTTCAACACATAATCCGCTCCAGTCTCAGAGGTGTTATCTACTCTCCAACATACTCACGCAGTGCTTATCAGCCCAAAAATGCTGTTCCATCGTGAATACACACGGATACATATACGAGTTTTCCAAGCACAAGACACCGGCGTACTCTGTATGCCAGAGACTTGCCGTGTAAATATCATTTCCCTGATTTCAGCCATCAGCTCTACGTCAAAGAAAGGTCATACTTGCATTTTAATTGCCAGTGACACTAACGCACTCCTCCATCTCACAGTTGGTACAAACATTTGCTATTTCCAAGTATATCCTTCACGTATTAAAGTCATGGATGACAAATTCCTAACTTCTCAAGTTTGTGCCACAGTTTCCGATGTGCAAGCAGCACAGGAACCCATTGTTGAATCTCAGCTTAACCATATTGATTTCCTTGATGCACAAGCAGACTTGCTTGCACTTTACAACAGGTTCAAATAGACCATTGCCACGGAAGGTGAACCCCTTGTAGCCACTAATCTTATTCAGTATCATATACCCCTACATGAGAACTCTAAACCATGTTGCATTCCTACATACAGATTACCTCACAGCAAAAGCATGATTGTAGATAACCTTATTCGAGACATGATTGCGCAAGATAACATCGAATTATCCATTAGACAACGGAATTTTTCATTCTTCATGGTTCCAAAACAAGACAGGTCTTTCCGACCTGTAGTAGACTTCAGAGAGTTAAATAAATTCACTGCAACCGA
>NC_134796.1:6834032-6854032 GCF_046742065.1 Oratosquilla oratoria | reverse complement strand
GCTTCATATGTGAATATACATGCATGCTTGCATTTTACCGACCAAGACATTGGTCAGATGGCCTTTCGCAATATATTTTTTGTATTGTTTTCCTATACATTTTACGTTTTCCCATTTGTTTTCTTGTGCAATTGCACGAAATTGTTCTGGCGGACACAGACAGACACATGGCCATGTACCATCACTCAGGCCCTTTCTTTTCCGCTCCCTCACTTCCCCTTTGTCTTCATCATTTTCTATTCCTCTCGACTCTGTTCGCTTTGTTCGCTCGTTCCAACAACAGCTTAAAAAGCCTACTTTTATATCCCATCCCTTCTCCTTTTATTTTCTTTTAGACTTTTTGATTGCTTACGATATTTTTACTTTCCGACGTTTACTGTACTATTATAGTTAGGTCTTTCTCTTTCTCTCTTTCTCTCTTTCTTTGTCTCTCTCCCTCTCTCTCTCTCTTTCTTTGTCTCTCTCTCTCTCTCTCTCTCTCTCTCTCTCTCTCTCTCTCTCTCTCTCTCTCTCTCTCTCTCGCTATATATATATATATATATATATATATATATAATATATATATATATACATATATATATAATATATATGTATATATATATATATATATATATATATATATATATATGCAACAGTAATCACAAAAAACACGTGAATAAAGATTTTTGCTTATAACCACTAGGAAATTAAAGATCGGAATACTGAACGTTTTCGTCTATTAAGACATTTTCAAAGTACATAGTGTCACAACAAAGTATAACTTAAATACAATAGTATAGAAAACAGGAGAGGTCACTCAACGTAAATACGTAAGGAATATCTTACAAAGAAACAAAAAACATTTTATTTATTGTTTTTTGTTTCTTTGTAAGATAATCCTTACGTATTTACGTTGAGTGACCTCTCCTGTTTTCTATACTATTGTATTTAAGTTATACTTTGTTGAGACACTATGTACTTTGAAAATGTCTTAATAGACGAAAACGTTCAGTATTCAGATCTTTAATTTCCTTGTGGTTACAAGCAAAAATATATATATATATATATATATATATATATATATATATATATATATGTGTGTGTGTGTGTGTGTGTGTGTGTGTGTGTGTGTGTGTGTGTGTGTGTGTGTGTGTGTGTGTGTGTGTGTGTGTGTGTGTGTGTGTGTGTGTGTGTGTGTGTGTGTGTGTGTGTGTGTGTGTGTGTGTGTGTGTGTGTGTGTGTGTGTATGTATGTGTATATGCATGCACTGAATGGTTCCCAATGAAAAGATTAAGATCTTTTCAACCACAAATCACTTTTAATTCTATGCCATCGCAGTCGAGACTGACGAGTAGTTCGAAGGAATCACACGTTGGGAATTGAAAGGTGGTCGGGTCGAGGACTCGAACTCATCTCGGACATGGCAAAGCGTCAGTGATTTAGCCCATTACGCTATCAAGAGAGATATCTCTCTTGATAGCGTAATAGGCTGAGTTCAAGTTCTCAGCTCAACCACGTTTCAATTTCTAACGCGTGCTTCCTTCGTGCTCCTCGTCATTCTCGACTGCGATGGCATGGAATTGAAAGTGATATGTGGTTGAAATATATACATATATATATATATATATATATATATATATATATATATATATATACATATGTACATATATATGTATATATATTATATATATATATGTATCTATATATATGTATATATATATATATATATATATATATATATATACATGACAATTCAATAGAGCACAAAAATGCATTTCTGATCTTATTTAATGCTTAATGTTATTCAAATTTAATTAATATATTATTACGTAGATTTATGTTTCATATTACATATAAGATTAATCAAGCATGCCACGAACCAAAGAACCAGTAGACCTATTTGAATTTCAGCGAGGTCTTATTGTGGGTCAACATGAAGGTGGACTTGGTCAACGCAAAATATCTGAAAATATGTCAATACTTATTTCTACTGTTAATAGAGTGATCGTACAATTCACCATAGAGGGAAAGAAGGGCACAAAACTTCGTTCAGATAGCTCCATTCCCTCAGAAAGAACCTTACGTCTTGTCAAAAGAAATGTCGAAAGAGGATCCACGTTGCAAGGCCTCTGACATAGCAGTACAAGCTGATGTCAGTCCCAGAACAGCTGTCAGGTATCTTCACAAGCTGGGTTACTATGGCAGAGCTGCAAGAAGGAAACCACTCCTTCGTCCAGCTAATATCAAGCGCAGAAAGGATTGGGCTGTTAAAATTGTTGAAAGATCTGTGGCCTTTTAGAGAACTGTCATTTTCTTTGATGAGTCACGATTAGCATTATTTTCTGACAGTGAAAGAGTGTGGGTCTGGAGACTCTGTAGTCAAAAGTTTGACCCCAAAAGACTGCAGCCAACAGTGAAACATGGGGGCATTTCAATAATTGTGTGGGGTGCAATTTGGAGTAATGGTCGATCATAACTTGTGGAGTGTTAAGGAAACATCAATTCAGGCAAATATGTTTCTATATTAAAAGAAGGACTCATTCCAATATTCTCCAGTGGTAGAATAAGAAAAAATACCTTCCTATTTATGGAGCCAAAATGGGATTAGGAAACTTCTAAGGCCAAGTCAGTCCCTGGATATGAACCCTATCGAACACCTCTGGGGCATAATGACCGACTACTTAAAAAAAAAAAAAAAAAAAAAAAAGGAAGGCATCTACAAAGCACGAACTCAAGATTATTATGGGAAACATGTTAAGAAATCACTCAACACGATATCCGTGAACTAATCACTAGCATCCCTAGAAGGGTCCTTACATAAAAAAGGGGGATGTCAATCAAGTATAACTTATTCATGTCGTGACCATGTATAATCACGTTGATTGTATCAATTGTTTGTTTAATAAATTAAACGATTTCTCTTGGTGTCTATTCAATTCTATCATGTCTGTATATATATATATATATATATATATATATATATATATATATATATATATATACATTCATACATATATATATAAATATACTGTATGACAATTACTTAGATCAGCACGTACAAGAGCCCACAAGAAATGAAAATTTACTGAATCTATTGATCACTAGCCGTAAAAGTATGATAATTGATGTAGAAGTTGATGAAATCATTGCTATTGGCGATCACAGCTTAGATTCAAAATATTATTCACACATACTCCCTAACCCCCCACCCATTCCCTTCCATGCATCACAGCATCATCCACACACAACCAATTTCCACTCATCTCTATCTTCTCCCTTCCTTCCTCAATAGACATTCCCCTCTTTCCCAATGCCCCTTTTACCCCACCCATCCATCTTTTCCTTGGTCACCCCCTCATGTTCACTCTTTCAATCTCTGCTTTCCACAACTCTTTTACTAATCTTTCTTTCCATGTGTCCAAACCATCCCAATGTTCTTTCATCAACACTATCTCGCAACTCCTTTTCCATTCTCACTCACTCTTTCAAGCCTAGTATCCCTGTTATACTTCTCAGACTTTTCATCTCAAACACATTTAAGCTCTTCCTCCTTTATGCTACATGTTTCTGCCCCACACAAGGATGTTAGCACAATCATTCTTTCATACAATTTCCTCCGAGGTTCCATTCCCAAATTTCTTTTTCTCATTACACTGTTTAATCCCACAAGGTATTTGCTTGCTTCTCTCAATCTTCATTCTACCTCCACCTCTACTCCTCCCTTTCCCAACACATTTGCACCCAATATCTAAAGCTATCCACTTTCTCCAGTCTCTCTCCCTTAATAATCACTTGCAATTTACTGCCATATTATTCCCTTGTGCATCTCATCACTTCCTTCTTTCGCACCCTCCCAAACTCCGTCACTAATTTCCTTAATCACTCCTTTGATCCTGCCACAAGCGCAGTGTCGTCAGGAAATTACAACTAGGTCATCTCTCATTTTTCTACATTTTCTTTAACCATCTCTAATCTCCGGCCCATTACTCTCACATTTACCCCTTGCACCACCTCACCCATGTATAAATTGAACAAAGAAGGTGACACAGCACATCCCTGGACAAGTACCACCTTTAACTCAAACCACCACTCTCTCCATTTCCAATTCTAACACAGGCTCTATTACTCTCATAAAAACCCTTAACTGCTCTTAATAGTTTTCCTCCTATCCCATATATCTGCATAGTCTCCCACAGTGCCTTCCTGCCTACCCTGTCATAAGCCTCCTCCAAATCCATAAACTGGAGAAAAAATTATAAATCAATAATAATAATAATAATAATAATAATAATAATAATAATAATAATAATAATAATAATAATAATAATAATAATAATAATAATAATAATGATAATAATAATAATAATAATAATGATAATAATAATAATAATAATAATAATAATAATAATAATAATAATAATAATAATAATAATAATAATAATAATAATAATAATAATAATAATAATAATAATAATAATAATAATAATAATAATAATAATAATAATAATAATAATAATAATAATAATAATAATAATAATAATAATAATAATAATAATAATAATAATAATGATAATAATAATGATAATAATGATAATAATAATAATAACAATAATGATAATAATGATGATGATGGTGATAATAATAATAATAATAATAATAATGATGATAATAATAATGATAGTAATAATAATAATAATAATAATAATAATAATAATAATAATAATAATAATAATAATGTAATAATAATAATGTAATAATAATGTAATAATAATAATGTAATAATAATTATGTAATAATAATAATAATAATAATAATAATAATAATAATAATAATAATAATAATAATAATAATAATAATGATAATGATAATGATAATAATAATAATAATAATAATAATAATAATAATAATAATAATAATAATAATAATAATAATAATAATAATAATAATAATAATAATAATAATAATAATAATAATAATAATAATAATAATAATAATAATAATAATAATAATAATAATAATAATAATAATAATAATAATAATAATAATAATAATAATAATAATAATAATAATAATAATAATAATAATAATAATAATAATAATAATAATAGTAATAATAATAGTAATAATAATTAATAATAATAGTAATAATAACAATAATAGTAATAGATAATAATAATAATAATAATAATAATAATAATAATAATAATAATAATAATAATAATAATAATAATAATAATAATAATAATAATAATAATAATAATAATAATAATAATAATAATAATAATAATAATAATAATAATAATAATAATAATAATAATAATAATAATAATAATAATAATAATAATGATGATGATGATGATGATGATGATGATGATGATGATGATGATGATGATGATGATGATGATGATGATGATGATGATGATGATGATGATGATGATGATGATGATGATGATGATGATGATGATGATGATGATGATGATGATAACAATAATAATAATAAGATAGAAAAATTAAAACAGTTAAAATGAATAGGTGTGGTTTTACATACAACTGTAAAGAATTTGTACATTGAGGACTCAAGGAAAGAGAGTTTTAGCTCTAGCAAAGAATTCTATTTTAATTTGGTTTAATAATGAGGTAACCCAAATTTCACTTGCAGGAGTTTATAAAGGTAGATAGTTCATGTCCCTTAATTATATTCTGTTTTCTTTACATACGTTCCTAATATCTGTTGTCTGTTTTGTTTTGTTTTTTCTAAACCATGTCAGCGTCTTATCATTTCTATATATTATTTTTTCTTAGTTTTCTGCATCTTATCTGATGCAATATCTCACTTGCTGTACTCTTCATTTCTTCAATTTCCTTATACTTAGTTGATATATTTCTTCATATTTTTTCTTATTCCTTTTCACCGCTGCCGAGATTTCATTAATATAATTTCATTTCCTATCTGCTTCCTTCCTCCTGAGATAAAATTCTTTCAACATCTTCCTTTTTCTTCCTGACCTTCTTTTAATTCAAAACCTTTGTCTTGCGCCATTTTCGATTAAAGTCGATTTCTTATCGTCGTTATATGGAAATAATTCTCTATCGCTCTTATCTTAAGATTTCCTTTCTTTTTTTCATTTCAGTAAATTTAATTGCAATTATATATTGAGGAATTTTATTTTAAAGTACAACCATTATATAATTACTTAAAGTGATCAATTCCTTTTCACTGCCTAAAATATCCCACATTTCAATAGTCACTTGGGGCCAGCCAGAATAAATCTAAGATTAACTTCGATATTCAGAAGAAAAAAAAAATTTTGCTCCACAAACAATTCCAACACGTCACCTTTGCTATATCAGACAACCAAGAAAGTGATTATTCCGGTATCAAAATCCATTTCCATGACTTTCATTCCTTCCTACTTGCCTTCATTTGTGGCAGACAGTTCCTTGCTCTTTTCTCCCTCTCTCTCTTTCTCTTCTTTTCTCTCTTCCTCATTCATACACGCACACAAACACACACACACACAAATATATATGTATGAATAGAGATTTTTATGCAGGAATTATGTAAACAACAGTTATGTTGGGTTGATAAATTAAATGGAAGTAACATGAATGAGACAGAATTTTGGTTCAAGAGATTACAAGAATGTTAGGAATTATTAGTCGATAAATGTTTTAAACATGTTTCTGTGGATAATATTGCTTCAATGCAGTGGCATGTTTTATGTGATGCAAGCACTATGGGGTATGGAGTTGTTGCTTTCATTATGTTCGTAGACAGGCAGGGAAAAATATGTTGTAGGTTTGTTTATGGTAAAGCAAAATTAGCATCTATTAAGGTGGTGTTAGTGTCTAGGTTAGAATTAGTGGCTTAGTTCTTGCAGTTAAATTGAATTCTATATTACATGATGAATTCAAATTAGATTTCCGTCAGGTTTATCTGTGACTGATTCCACAATAGTGCTCAAATATACTAGAAGCAGTCAATTGAGATATAAGATGTTTCTAGGAAATAGTAGTTTTCATTAGGGATAGATCATACTTAAATCAATAGCACTATGCGGACAGGTGACTGTTCTAGGCACAGGCAGACAGAATGTTGGTCACTTGGATCAAATTTCTTATCATGTAATGATGATTCATGGCCAAAAGAGCCTGAGGGGAGCCCAACTAATTATGATGATTTGGAGGTAGACTGGTACATTTAGAGTTAGATAATGATCGGAAACATTATATAATTTTAACTTATAAGAGTCACCTTATAGATTTGCTCATACAGGACACTCATGTTAAGTTATTCCAAATAAAGATGGCGACAATTTCAATACACGGCTGATCAGTTTTGGCTGAGATGGAGACAAGAGTATTAATTTTGCTGATAGCGTAGGAGGAAGTGAACATCAAAGCAAAGATATGAAAGCGCTGGGGATACTGTATTAATTATAGTTGTTTATACAGCCATATGTCAGTGACCTCTTGGTAAGATAGTAGATATTAAGTATAGTAGGGATGAATTAGAAACAACTGTTAAAGTTAGGAAAGGAGGAAACATTATAAAAGACCCATAACTATACTGGAAGATAATAATTAAAATGTACAATGTTAAGTCAATGTGAAATTTTAAACATAATTTCGCAAGTACAGTGATTATTTCTTTCACATCAAGGGGTTTGATGCATTGATTTTGTTACACACATTATTAATCATGTGGACCTTCTCCATTATTATTAGTTCATCATTTCATTCATGAGTACATACATATACCAAAGGCTTCCCCCGTTATAAGGAAGGTAGCCAAAAAACGAAGGCATAAAAACCACTCCCACCCATTCCATCCCTACCATACTCTACACCCCTCCACCCTCTTCCCTCCTTCTTATTTTGGCACCTCCTGGATGACGGGTCATCCCTGCATTTTGCCCATTGATCTGTGTCAGAAGCAGTGTCACAAGACACAGAACATCCACAGCAAGGTCGCTTCATTAAATCAACGACCCCCTCCCCTCTTCGTCCCCTATTGCAGAAAAGGAGAAATCGGAGAGAAATCCATTCTGGCTGCGTCAAATTATTTTTCATACATACTCCCTCACCCCCACCCCTACCCTTTCCACCTCATGCATCACAGCATGATTTATATACAACCCTTCTCCATTCACCCGTCTTCTTTCCTCTCTCGTCCTTCTTCAACAGAGATTCCCCTCTTTCCCAATGCCCCTTTTACCCCAACCGTCCATCTCATCCAAGGTCCACCCCATATGTTCACTCCTTCCACATCTGCCTTCCAAGCCTCTTTTACTAGTCTTTCTTCACTCATTATTCTCATGTGTTCAAACCATCTCAATACTCTTTCATCAACCTCATCTCCCAACTCCCTTTCCACCCCTGTTCTCCTCACCTCCTCATTTCTCACTCTATCCAGCCTAATAACCCCTATCTTACTTCTCAGATCTTATCTCAACCACATTCAAACTCCTCCTCTCTTCCTCCCTTATGTTCCATGTTTCTGTCATGTACAGTGCTGTCGGCACAATCACTCCTTCATACAACTCCTTTTAGCATCCATTCCCAAATATTCATTTCTCATTAAACTTTTTAATCGCCCAAGGCATTTACTCGCTTCTCTCAATCTACATTCCACCTTCACCTCCACACCTCCCTTTTCTGCCACATTCGCACCCAAGTATTTAAAACTATCCACTTCATCCATTTCCCCCCCTCAATACTTTCTTCCATTCTGCTGCCACTTTCTCCCCTTGTACATCTCATCACCTTACTTTACCCACATTTGTCTTCAACTTCTTTCCTTCGCACACCTTTCCATACACTATCACTAACTTCCTCAATCCCTCCTGTAATCCTGCTACAAGCGCAGTGTCGTCCGCAAACAACAGCTGGTTTATATCCCACTTTTCTCCATTTTCTATATACCATCTCCAATCCCTGACCCACTACCCTTGCATTTACCTCTCGCACCTCCCCATTCATGAATAAATTGAACAGACAGGACGACATAACATATCCCTGACAAAGTCCGGCCTTTCCCTCAAACTACTCACTCTCTCCATTTCTAATCCTGATACACGTTCTACTTCTCTCGTAAAAACTCTTGACATCTTCTAAAAGCTTTCCTTCTATCCCATATATCTGCAATACCTCCCATAGTACCTTCCTGTCTATCCTGTCATAAGCCTTTTCCAAAATCTATAAAAGTCCCAAAACATCCTTACTCTTTCCTATAGCTTTCTCACATATATGTCTTACCACAAAAATCTGATATATGCAACCCCTACCTATTCTAAACCCATATTGTTCCTCACCAATTACTCCCTCTGTTCCTCTCCTAATCTCAATCAAGACTCTTCCATAATCCTTCCTAACTACACTTAACAAGCTGGTCCCTCTGAAACTACTACAATCACACTTGTCCCCTTTTCTCTTGTAAAGTGAAACTATACAGGCACTCCTCCTGTCCTCCGGTACTCTTCCCTCTCTTAAACAAACATTAAATAACCTTACCGGCTAGTCCACCATCAATATACTTCCTTTTTTCAGACATTCTGCATAACAATCACTAAATGAGGTAGTTAGTAGGGATGCATTTATGTTTGAAGCCTCATTTTGAAGTTTGTTCTTGGTTATTGAATGGAAACGTTTGCGACAGTAACCTGCCACCCTGTTTACAGGAACAGGGTTGATTGTCTCTGCCTGTGGTAGCTCATCCCATCTTTCTCTTCTCCTTATTACAGTTTTCTTTATTTCTGTCCATTGACTTTTTACATACCTTAGGATTTAGGATAAGCGTGATTATGTATAGATTATGTAAAAGTGTGATGTTGATGTTAACGGTGTGTGGTTGAGGCGCTCTGTTAAAAGCTCCCTAATGGAGTTGCCACCGGTTTTCCTTTACGATACGTGGTTACTATTGAAAGGGTTTATGTAACAAGTGCTTCAAGTGACTCAACGCGTCTACCACGATGACACTTGCCACATTTGACAAAAAAAAAAAAAATTCACACTTTCGTGTTTTCATTTGTATCTATATACTCAGCTTCAACTGTTTTTTTTTTACTATTTCTCTGAAACTTTCAGGAATTTTTTATCCTCCTTCATGTGACTGTATTTATTCATATGCTGGGCTAAAGAGATTGATGATTTATTCACTTCAAGGTAATTTCTATATGCAGTTAAGCGTTTTTTTAAACCACAACTTGACAGTCCAAAACACACAGCAGAAAATTCATTACACGGAATTAATTTGATAAAAGACACTTTAATCAATAGAATGATTTTTTTTTTAACAACCTTAGCATACCTTAGGGTTTAGGATAAGCGTGATCATATATAGATTATGTAAAAGTGTGATGTTGGTGTTAACACACACACACACACACACACACACACACACACACACACACACACACACACACACACACACACACACACACACACACACACACACACACACACACACACACACACACACACACACACACACACACACACACACACACACACACACACACATGCACACACACATGTACACACCCATCACAACTCCACAAAAAAAACATATAAAGTGCACACATAATACGCACTTGAAGAAATCGCATAAAACTGCAGGCAGCATCGACTCGGCTACTTAAGTTTCTTGAGTCGAAGGCGGAGGTAAACAATGTAAAGAAAAGGGCAGAAGTTAGATCGAGAAAGAAACAAGAGAATATGGACAAAAGAAAGGGATTGCTTGAAGGGAGATAGACAAAAAAAAGAGACATTCATAGAAATCTTAAAGAAAAGAAAAAGAAGAAAGACAGGAAGAAAGAGGGAGATAAAAGATAGAGAAACGAAAAAGAAAGAAGAATAGAAAGAAAGAAAGGAAAGAATGAAAAAGAATAAATGAAAGAAGAATTAAGAAAAAACAAAAGATTAAGGAAATAAAACAAAGAAATATATTAAGAAAGAAAGAAGATACGAAGTGAAAAAGTAGAGAATATATATATATATATATATATATACACATATATATATTTATATGTATGTATGTATATATACATATATATATATGTATGTATATATATACATATATATATATATATACAGTATATATATATATATATATATACATATATATATATATATATATATACATATATATTGAATGGGCATTGAGAGAAATGAAGAATTCCAAAACACCAGGAGTAGATGAAATATCAATAGGGCTAATAAAGGAAGGAGGAAATGTAGTACAACAAAATATATTGAAGCTCATAAATAAGATCTATAGAGAAGGAAGAATACCAGAGGAGTGGGGTAAAACCCTAATAGTCCCAATTTTCAAAGGTAAGGGTGATGCTGGAAATTGTAACAACTATAGAGGGATTTCCCTAATACCCCACATCACAAAGATATACGAGAGAATAATTGAGAGAAGAGTAAGAGACCTAGTAGAACCTTCATTAGGAGAAGGGCAGCATGGTTGTAGAAGTAATAGATCAGTAACGGACTTAACTTTTGGACTAAGGATGGTAATAGAGAAGGCATGGGAATATAACCAAAGCCTATACATATCTTTCATTGATTTACAGAAAGCTTTTGATTCAATACTCCGCGAAAAGGTATGGAGATGTATAGAGGAGAGGTATGGTATCAAGGAACATCTAAAGAAAGCTATAAAAAGTTTGTATTACCCCTGTGTATGCAGTGTTAGAACATCAAAGGGGACAGAAAAGTGGTTCCCTGTAGAAACAGGGGTTAAACAGGGAAGTGTGTTATCCCCTCTGCTTTTTATAGCATATATGGAAACTGTAATAGAGGATTTTAAAGAAGGTAAAGAAGAAAACTATAAGAACAGAATAATGGCTTATGCAGATGATATAGATGAATGGAGCACAGATAGGGAAGAGATCGAAGAAGACATAAAAAGGTGGAATGAGTGCTTAATAAGGAAAGGCATGAAAATGAATGTAGAAAAGACAGAGATACTGACCGTTAGTAGAAGAGAGGAACACGAGTTTAGCATCACCATAGGAAATAAGATTATAAAAAATACTAACATCTTCAAATATCTTGGAAGTGTAGTCACTAAGGAGGGTGGAAATAAGAGAGATATTTCAGAAAGAATAGATAAATTTAGTGCAAATGTTAGAGCTCTCTGGCCAATAATAAAAGAAAAACATGTACCTTTAGAAGTGAAAAGGATTATTTTCAATACTGTCTTGTCTCCTACCCCAGCATACGGCTCAGAAAGTTGGATAATGATAAAGGTAGACATAAGCAGGATTCAGGCAGCGGAAAGGAGACCATTAAGAGCCATAGTTGGAAAGACGAGAAGAGATAAATTAAAAAATGAAGACATAAGGAAAAGCATTGGCGTCTGTTCCATGTTAAGCAAAATAGATGCTGCCCAGTTAAGATGGTTAGGACACTTAGAAAGAATGGATGGAGAAAGAATTGCAAGGGAATGCTGGGAGTGAATGCCAGATGGAAGAAGGCCAAGAGGAAGACCGAGAAAGAGATGGAAAGAAAATGTTGAAGAAGCCCTCAGTAGACATGACTTGCCCAACATCGAAACTCTGAGGGAGGAAGGGGCCTTCCATGATAGAACCAGACGGAGAAACTTGCTGGGACCACTGACAGGCGTAACGCCTAAAACTGGAAGCTGAAGTAAGAATATACATATATATATATATGTATATTTCAGCAGCAGATTTTCTATAGAAAGATTTCATTAAGAAAAATAGCAATTGATGAATTGATGATTTTGTGTATATTTTTAAGACGTATAACAATAGACTTGGCGTCTGGACCAGCGATAGCAAACTTACCTCCAGAAGGCAAGTCTATAGTTAGACGTCTTGAAAATCTACACAAGAAGGTCATCAATGCATCAATTGCTATTTTCTTTAATAAAAATATAGATGTATACATATATATATTTATAAGTATATATATAAGTCTATATATACATATATATATGTATATAAGTATATATATACATATATATATATACATATATTTATAAGTATATATATAAGTCTATATATACATATATATGTGTATAAGTATATATATATATATTTGTATATGTATATATATATATATATATATATATATATATATATATATACATATATACGTTATGTTGGAGACAGATACATTACCTGCTACAGGACATCACAACTTCCCGTTACAGGACATTACAGTTCGAGAATATATATATATCAAGAATAGGACGACGCGTACGTCGCAGCAAAAGCACCAAACGTCTGTTAAGCATCAGGTCTAATCAGAACCCGACCAGAGTTCCACAATGGAATTAGGCCTACATGACTTTAATCTCTCACGATACCTGGTCCGCACAAGAGATGACTGTTGAGAAGTGTACGTCCACAGAAGGAATTACCCTTATATCTTATTTTAACTTGTATTATTAAAATATGTCATACTCTTTTATATATCATAATTGTATATAACTTGTTTTTGATATTGAGGGTATCACTAATACCTACTGTCACACTGTAAATATTACTGTGCGACAAAAAGATTATGTAGTGACAACCGTCACATCCTTCGTGGTCAGTTGCCTTGCTTCTTAGCGCAGATCACCACTCGCTCTGCACAAGACAAATGACTATGGAGTACTAGAGTAAATTCGTAGAGCTAAACAGCCTTTACCTCCTCCACTAGTCACATCGCGTCCAAAGGTGTGGATCACAGTCTGCCACATTTTCTGGTGTCTGAGGTGGGATTTCCAAACAACAACTCTACTATTCCTCCGAAGCAACAACTCTACGACGCAGCTCCACTCCTTAACTCAAGTATACCCTGGGACGCTATCCAGCGTAGCCAGGAACATTACTATGATGCAATCAACTCCAACTTAGCCAGGAACATTACTATGATGCAATCAACTCCAACTTAGCCAGGAACATTACTACAAGGAAGTCAACTCCAATGTAGCCAGCAACATTACTACGAGGCAATCAACTCTATTGCAGCCAGCAACATTACTACTAGTCACACACCTCCTTCGCCGATTCAACCGCCATCGCCCACCACCACGGATAAAAGCCTTGTCCCAGGACCACTACCATGCGGACAAGTTGACCACCCATCCGACATCGCCACACACGAGCCTACATCCAGCACTATACCATCTGTGTTCATCTTACCTTACCACGAGCCAAAGTACCTCATCACCCAGGAGCCAGACCATCACCATATCATCTTTGGTGAGTAGATACAACTTCCGTGACAGGTTTCTCCTAGTGGCTACTCTGTTAACTTTTTGTTTATATTTTATGACGCGGTCCCAAACCTTTCAACCCACGCACAATTATTGTACTTGTTCCCGCTCTTCCAAAATTTCACCAACTCCAATCATGTCTACCACTTCCGATATGTGCGTGCGTATTTGTGTGTGTGTGTGTGTGTATGTGTGTGTGTGTGTGTGTGTGTGTGTGTGTGTGTGTGTGTGTGTGTGTGTGTGTGTGTGTGTGCGTGTGTGTGAGCATACTTGCGTGTGAGTGTGTACATGCGCGTGTGTTGGTGTGGATGTTATGTTTACAGTTTTTATAAATCTACATTAATATATATATATATATTTATATATATATATATATATATGTATATATATATTCACACACACTTAAACCCCCTCTCATATGCCTTCCCAACTACACTCACACTTGTCCCCTTTTCCATTGTAAAGTGGACCTATACAGGCACTCCTCGAGTCCTCCGGCTCTCTACCCACGTTTACACAAACATTTAACAACCTCACCAGCCTGTCCACCATCTCTGTACCTCCCTTTTTTAGACAGTTTGCATGACACCCATCCAACCCAGATGCCTTCCCTGCTCTCATTATTTTGATAACTGATTTCACCTCATCTTTCCTTATTTCTCCTCCATTTTCTTCATTCATCACTGTCATTTTCTTGGCGCTTCCCACTGCAATTACTTTACCCTCCCTATCGTCTTTCACATTTAGCAACTCCCTAAAATACTCTGCCCATCTTCCTCTTAGTGACGTTTCTTCCATTATCATATTTCCATTTGCACCTTTTACCTTTTCTTCTCTACAACTTGATTCGCCTGCTCTTCCTCTCATAATTTCCTTCCAAAACATCTTTTTATTACTTTCAAAATTTTCTGTCATATATATATATATATATATATATATATATATATGTATATATATATATGTATATATATATGTATATATATATATATATATATATATATATGTTAGTGTTCATTTGCATAAGTTTGCATGTATACACAGCATTTGCGTGTATGTGATGGTATGAGCGTAGGTGTGCATAAATATACATAAAGTAATGAAAATAGTAGTTTTAATTTTTCCAATTTCATTTTCTCAGAAAGCATATTTGTTGTCTTTTGCTCCCCTCTCAAGGATGTTCGCTATCGTACCTCAATTATTGGAAGATATTTCTTCATCATCTTTCATGAAATCTTCTGTAACTTCGTTCAGTTCTTCTTCGTTTGCATCAGTTTCTTTTCTTTCCTTTTCCTTTTCGCCGGGAACGAATTTTCTTGACGCTCCGGCCTGCGAATTTCTGCTTCATCTTACGATATTAACATAAATTATTTCCTTCACCCTGCCACTTCGGGCCTCTGCTTGAGTTCTTCATTGGAGCACATTGGAGCACTAATAAACTTTTCGCATTCCTCCACTTCTTACCCTTATTCTGCTTAATAGACTTTATCATGATGTTGCTTGTGGCATGCAAAGACTATTCATATCAAGGTGATGTTTTAAAAACATTCTTTATATTAATTTTGTATAAACACATCTCGGATTAGGTAAACAAACTACATCAAGGGGAAATATAACTTGCTTTCAGTTGTCTTAATTTTGAGCCACAACTACTTTATTTATTTCATAGCATTGCTTTATGATCTACTGATTCCAGATCACCTATTTTACCTTCTATACCATTTCTCTCTTATACACGGTAAAAAATCATAGCGACACAGAAATCCCTGATACTACTTTACCGTATATACACCTCAACTTTTTTGTTCTCTCCATTTCTTATGCTGATACATGTTCCACTATTTATATAACTACATGTTACCCTTTTTTCATAAGACGTCTGCTCTATGTATATTCGAAACACGTTCCTCAACGCTTCTCAATTAAAATTATCATACATTTTCTTCAAGCTCATGAACACCCAAAGTATATCCGTACTTTGCCCAAAAATACTGCCACATACCATAAATCTTCGGAGACATCTCCTCTCCTAAATCTAAACACACATTGGTCTTCCCCAATCCTTCCTTCCCCCCCCCCCTCTAAGGCCTTGTTCACACTAGCGGTTTGAGCCTCGCGGATACCATGGCCAAACCACATTGTCAAGAAAAAACTTCGCTGTTGTATGTGAACGCCTCCATTGACTTACATTGGATTTGAACTGCCTCGGTTGAAACCGGTAGTGTGAACAAGGCCTAATCCTCTTAACCATTAACCTTAACATCGTTATTCAACAAAGCAATCCTTCTAAAAATTACCTATGTTAATACCTATTTTCCTTTTTTCATGATAAGTTGATAGGACTGTAGTAAGATATGAAAAACCATAAGGTATTTACTAAATCAAACTTATCAGAGAAGAAAATTGTAAAAAACAAAAACAAAAACATACACAAGTTCAAAAAATAGCATATGACGTAATTCATGGCCATCTGGATATTCTGACGGCAATTATGATGTGAAAATGCCGACATAGTATATAGCCAAGGAAAAAGGATACAATTTTTTTTATTGCAGAACTTACATAAGTTGTTCGGGAAAAAAAATAAAAATAAAAGGGGTGGCATGCAGCTAAGTCCCACAACTTTGAGGCTCATGATGGCCTTGATAATATATCCATTTGTGGTTTATCCCACCTTACTTCTTTTCAAATGTAATGAAACCTTACTTTAAAAGTGTTTCCTAACACAAGATGAGGTGTTAAGAAACTTACGACAAGAAGCGTTAAGCCATAATGTTCGAACTTTCAGGGTAAGTAGAAATCGTCGGTTGCTGCCTGGTACAGCCCAGGTATTGATCGAATAGAACCTGCTAATCGTTACACATATCAAAACACATATGCAGCCTTAAAGCATTAACGCCTTCAACACAGTTTACGACAGATGATTTCATGTCGTTGAGGAGATCGGGTCTGACTTGGAGGAGGTATTGTCGTTCAAGCAACCATAAGGTTAGAGTTCGCCCCTTCGGCTCCATAGGTGCCTCATATCTGCCACGTCTCCTCAGTACCTTTGACCTCGAATGTGCGCTTCCTAATTTGAATGTATTAACTTACATGTTAGTAAATACAATCATATATGAAAGTGGCAGTTGCCAACAAATCTTTGAAAATAAACATCATGTGAGGCTTTGTCCTCACACGGTATCTATTTCGATAAATATAATTATAGGATGCATCCTAATATTAATAAAAGAAAAAAGGAAATGACGTTCCCAGACTAAACTTATTATCAAAGAGAGTTCTCAAAGCTTATTGAGAAAAGCAGTATCAGATGCACGCTGATATCGAGTCACAGATGAATGATATTATTGATGATATAGTATTGGTGTTAGATCTTACTGATGCTCAGGGAATATTCATAAACTGAGTGAGTGTACTCAAGAATTTCTAATGCGTAAGACAAATAATGATTGATGTCATGTTTTTGTCAATAACGAATGACGTATGATTAAAAAAAATGGATAGATACAACATTTCCATTGTCTTGTTTTACCAGTGCAATCATGTAATATGAATCTTGCACAACATTCCCCTCAGAGTATAGGCCACCTGTCAATTTCCATATGATTGAAATAGGATGCCTATTGACCTGGCAATGGGAAGGGACTTTGCTTTTATTAAATCTTGCTAAATGCTTTATATCAGTTCTTATAATGTGATAACTCTAACTGCTCTGTATGTTCTTCATGCACTTACATCTGCATTAGTAGAAGGCTAGCTTTTCTTCTGTGTAACATTATCTTTTGTGCTTATCATTTTTTTATATAATGCCTCACTGTGTTATCAATTTTTCAAACATCCCTTAAGTCCCAGATGTTTCTCAAGACTGAGTAAAAACTTTTGGCGTTAACATCAGCATAATTCAAGTAGTTGTTAAGGCTTAATGAATTAATCGATAGTTTAAAAAGCTTTTAGTGTGTGTGCCGATTAACGGGCTGGTTCAAGTTATGTCTCCTATGACGACGACCTGGGTTAGAATTCAGTAGATACAAGGGACTTCTACTTGGCATGAAAAAACAAAATCTTAATTACAGCTGAGCGCCACACTGCGTGAGCTTCTTATCTCCACGGCTTATGACAGTAAATATTGTGTACAATTCCACTGCACAAGGATAAAAGTGAAGTAGGATAATCCACAAACAGATGTTTTAATGTGGCCGTCATCAACCTCACGTTTGTAAGGCTAGACTACAAGCTTTGTACAAATGTTAGAATTTTTACACAAGGAACATTTTATGCAAGTTCTTTTGAAAAGACCATTGTGTCCTTTCCCTTGACTATATACAATGTCAATACTTTTCTATACTGTGCTTCTCTGACCTTCTTGTTTACTATGAAGGATTTCAGGCCGTGTTCTGATACCGTGCGTTATCCCTTACATATTTCATGTACGATAAGATATTCTCTTTGGTAAATATGCTATGACAGAAAGTTTTCTTTGTGCCTTACCACTGTCTCCTCAACCTTTATATAAGGCTTCGAAGAGACAAATTTTATTTTGAGACTCATGAGGTTTTTTTTTCTGGTCTATTCTGTACCCTTTCTTTGATTTGCATGAGTTTCAGTGTTCTTGTTTTATTTCTTTGTGTCTTACATCAACCTTTGTCTATTCTGTACCCTTTCTTTGATTTGCACGAGTTTCAGTGTTCTTGTTTTATTTCTTTGTGTCTTACATCAACCTTTGTCTATTCTGTACCCTTTCTTTGATTTACACGAGTTTCAGTGTTCTTGTTTTATTTCTTTGTGTCTTACCTCAACCTTTGTCTATTCTGTTCCCTTTCTTTGATTTCACGAGTTTCAGTTTGTCTTGTTTTGGTTATTTGCTTATTTCATCTTTGTTTATTTTTAAGCTTTATCCTTTCATGGTCCTTTTTTTTTTTTTTTGTTCCTTAGTAGGCTATTCTATTCATCCCTATAGGTACCTTTTGAATAAATATATGTAAGTCCTTTGGTATTTCTGATCTCTCTGTTTGTCAACCAGCAATTCTGTTGAGTTCATGGACTACTTTCTACTCAATAAGGAGTTAAACAAATTTCGTATTAAATCTTCTCAGACATTATGGCGGAGGTCTGTCGTAAGATCTTATTACAAGAATCATTCGCTGATCTAATTATCTTCATTATCGTCTACCAGAAATATCATCTGTATGTTAAAGAACAATTGTGGATTTTTTCCAAGTATTTTCTTTCGGACGTATCAGTAAGCATCATTGCAGTGTTGCGTTTTCCTTTCCACAATTGTCAATGAATTTTAATGTGACAATATTTACAAATAATATAGCTTTCAAACCTAAAATGGCCCACTTAACAAAAAACACATGCTCTGTTCTTCTTAACAAAAAATAATTAGGTATAGAATATTAAAAGTATCTCGATTAATCCACGCTGGTGGCGTAATCTAAAGCGTTCTGGTCTCACATTTGCTTAGTTGTGAGTTAAGTCCCGCACTGTTCTCCGATATTCAGGAGCGGCAGTGACTTACCCCAACAGTGCATAGGGGAAAAGTGACGGCTTCGGCCGCAGCTACGCGCCTTCTGACATAGGCTCTTTATGTTCTTCTTCTTTGAACATTAGAACATAAGAATGAAGGAGACTGCAAGAGACCATAAGGCCTACACTAGGCAGCTCTTTGATTAAACCATATAGTATTTTATATTAATATATCATAGCCAACTCCAGATGACTATTCTGTCGAGAAAACGAATATTGTGCGTAGATGAGCTAAGAATATTCCTATCTAGTGAAA
>NC_134796.1:6826532-6829032 GCF_046742065.1 Oratosquilla oratoria | reverse complement strand
GTTCTTTCGTAGAAGGCATCAGGACTACATGGGCTACTTCTGCCAGGAGGAAGACCTCGTGTACTGCTGAGATGTCGCCGGTCTTCTTGTTAAACTCGGCGCTCCTCAATATGATCCGAGAGATTGGCGACTCTTCATAGACAGTAGCAAGCGCTCTTTGAAGAGTGTGCTCATCCACAACGGGAACGAGTTCGCCTCAATTCCTCTTGCGCACTCCACAACTCTCAAAGAGAAATATGAAGCAGTCAAGTACGTGCTCGACAAAATCCAATATGAGCAGCACCAATGGCTCATCTGCGTCGATCTTAAGATGGTGAACTTTCTACTTGGTCAGCAGTCCGGGTACACAAAGTACCCATGCTTTATATGTAAGTGGGACAGTCGAGACAGAGCCCAGCACTATGTGAAGAAAGAGTGGCCGGCGCGAGAGCAGTTAGTACCTGGGGCGAGCAACATCATAAACGAACCTCTTGTTGACCGGGAAAAGATTTTGTTCCCACCGCTTCACATCAAGCTTGGGTTAATGAAACAGTTCACGCGCGCTCTGGACAAGGATGGGAGGTGCTTCAACTACCTGTGGCGAGCCTTCCCTGGAGTGACCATTGAGAAGCTGAAGGCCGGCATTTTCGATGGCCCACAGATACGGCAGCTCATCAAGGACACAGAGTTCGAAAACTCCATGAACACGCTAGAGTGCGCCGCCTGGAGGTCGTTTGTGCAGGTGGTGAACAACTTCCTGGGGAACAAGAAGGCAGCAAACCACGTCACACTCATCAACAGCATGATAAAGAACTTCCAAAACCTCGGGTGTTTGATGAGTATAAAGATGCATTTCCTGTTCTCACACATGGAGAAGTTTCCTGAAAACCTTGGTGCGGTCAGCGACGAGCAGGGAGAAAGGTTCCATCAGGACATGCTTCAAATGGAGGAGAGGTACCAGGGGAGGTGGGACGCAGTCATGCTCGCGG
The DNA here is from genome assembly GCF_046742065.1 of Oratosquilla oratoria. NCBI lineage: Eukaryota > Metazoa > Arthropoda > Malacostraca > Stomatopoda > Squillidae > Oratosquilla > Oratosquilla oratoria. The sequence continues at coordinate 6,828,064 of NC_134796.1, read as the reverse complement.
ACTACTGCTGGTCGCTGAAGAGAGACAACCCAGCAGCTGCTCACACACGGAATTCGAGGAAACGGCGATTTACGCCGTGAACTCCGAACTTTTGTGTCACGTAACGCTCATGTACATGTATTAAGCTTATCAAATGTAATCGAGTATATAAAAAATGAATGAATTTGGATACGTTGACTTTTATTTCCCCAGGAAAATGGAAAAACCGAATTTTTATGATCCGCAGAAATTGGGTTTTTGGACGAAAAATCGTTTTTTTTTTCCTTAAATGTCTGTAGCGAACAATCCTGACCTGATTGAAAAAAACCAAGGGCATTTTCGGACTCAGAGCATCACAATTAGTCTAATTCCGCTGGAAAACCCTGGACGATTTAAAAAAAAAATTTTTACCCAGTGTTATCATTTTATTTTAGTTAGTGAACAGTGCAATTTATCTGTTTTTGTTTTTGTGGGATTGCGTCGTTTCACTTTGTGTTTCTTTTATATGTTGTAATTACCAGATCTAATCGATGAATGTTTCGCGCCATCTGTGGCATGTCATTCTTCCATTTTTCGTGCTCACTTGATGGTCTTTCCATGGCTAATGTGTTATGTATTTCGGGGGCTGAGTTTCCTAACTCGTGCATTTGACGGAAAGTACCTTTATTTCATTTAGTCATTTTATGGGATTCCGCCGTGTGGTGCTTACCAACTTTATTTTTTTCGCTATGTTGCGGGGTATCCTGGCATGTGGACCTTTTGTCCATCTTGGCATGTCACTAATCTGTCATTCTTATATTCTTTTATATACTCTGTGTTCGTTTTATAGTTGTATTGTATATTTCCATATTATACTCGTAGTTTTAGCTTTGATCTTTCGCATTATCGGCGGTGGGTATCTAAATCGTATTGTAACTTTACATTTTTCTTTTCTAAGCAGGTTCAAATGTTTTAGTGCAAAGATTTCTTTTCCTATGTTTTTTACATTTGTGTTGACGTGTGAATTATAGGATATAGGGTCCATTTGGAATTATTTTTGGGTTATACTATGCTCAATCTTTCTGATGTGTAAATTTTGTACTTTTCTGGAATGTAACGATTACCGGGGATACCTAACCCAGTGTACGAGGAACCCCCTTTTTATATTGATTTCCATGTACAACCATTAGATTACCATGAAGATCAACCCCGGACAGGGTTCGAAAAGTAAAAATAAACTTGCAGTACACACACACACACATATATATATATATATATATATATATATATATATATACATATATGTATATTTATATATATATATGTATTTATGAATATATATATGTATATATATATATTTATATATATATGTATATATATATATATATATATATGTATATTTATATATGAATATATATATGTATATATATATATGTATATATATATGTATATATATATATATATATGTATGTATGTATGTATGTATGTATGTATGCATGTATGTATGTATGTATGTATATATAAGTACAGTTAAATGTGATTGCTAGTTCTGAATTTTGTATTTTCTTCAAGAC
>NC_134796.1:6796532-6806532 GCF_046742065.1 Oratosquilla oratoria | reverse complement strand
CCCTGTGATTAAAAAAAAAAAAAAAAAAAAAAAAGCCAGAGCTGATATGGAACTTTTTTTTTTCAAAAAAGTTTTCATAGAAACATATGCTTTAATTAGGCCACTCGCCTTGCAAAAATGAATAAAGTTTGTGTATATGAATGCAGAAAACCTGTCAACCCTTCACTAACTCTCACAGAAGGTTCTATCATTGCTTTGGTTTCGATAGCCTCCTTCCAACTTGAAAAGTACATACGGTATGATATATAATGTACAATATATCTAACATAATACCGACCTTTTGACGCTCCAGGTCATCATACGAATTTGACGTGATATTCCTCGACAGCATCATTATTTTCATAATAGATTAATTTCTGCAGTATGGGCGCACGCATTTTATTACAAATGGAAATGAAATGGATTTATTCAATTAAAGAAGCCTCTTAACAGCTGGAAATTTGAATTTATATCAATACTTTTTATGCAATTTGGGTCATATGCATTTGTTCTTATAACGCTATTAGGACAAAGGTTTACTTACTATATATGTTGAATAGTTAATCAGTTAATTGTATTTATAAACTAATTGATTTATCAGTGTACATGTTTGTTTTATCATACAGTTTTTATTTCATCACATTTGATTTTATTTAATTTTGCTTTATTTCATATTCGTTTTAATTGTCCTATTTTGTTTTATATGCATTTTTATTCTATTTCATTTCATGTTATTGTTGTTATAAATTTTTAGCTCTGAACAGCTATCATTCAACTCTGCAGATTGTTCGCCAAATGAAAAAAGAAATAAATAAACCTTACGCAATCTAATGGCTTTGTCGAATGAGGTAGCTTTCTTTTTGTCCAAACTATGAGAAACTGTTTTCATTTAGCAATGTATGAACCCTTTAATTGAGAACAAATATAGAATTGGTCTCAATTTCGCATTTTATAAAATGTTGTAGATCCATAAACTGTTAAAAGGGTAACCCGTTAGAACAGAAATATATTACAACTCAGCACCGGTATCTATAGGAAAAGGAAAAAAAATATAATGAAAATGATATTTGTTGTTCATGGGTTAAGGGTATGCTACCTGAAACGAACTATCTTATTTCACTGAAGAATAGAATAAAGATAAAAGAGTCTTGATCCACATGAGACCCAGCTATGTCGAATATGTTCATCAGATGAATTAAATTATCCAGCACTACCCCGAAAAGTAAATGAATAAATAAATTAATTAAATAAATAATATGTCACTTGATCAAACAAATCAAATCCTGTCTCCATTAAACATTCCATTGAGAGAATTTTTTTACCTAGCTTCCCTTTAACCATTTCCTGATAACTTTATTCAGTAGTAGATAACCCTTTTCAATTTAGCACATGGTCAGTTTATAACAAGGAGCGTTTAGTAATTAATACCTGGTGATATTATTCATCTGGAAGACTAAATTCTTTATAAAAAAGGATCTAATTTAGTTGCTGGGATACCCACAGCCAAGCATTTTTTTTATCTCAGACTTTCATAATTACGTAGATATTCTCCCCTTACAACCTTTTAGCACAAAGAGCTAAGTGCCTCTTCACGGTGACCCAAATTACACCCATAATGATAATACTGTTAGACCGAGGTTTACATTTGTAACTACATTTGCATAATTCTCCACATTATTATAGAGATGGCTTGAGCAATAATGATGCTGCTGAACCAAAGTTTGTGCCTGCCACAATTATCACAAGCACTTTTGGGATAAATTGTATACTTTGGACCAACGGAAGGATCCTGAAGGCGGGGGGGAGGGGCGTCAATAAGGACGTTAAAAAGAATTATCTTCCTTCTAACAGTCTTTAATTTGCATGAACACTCTCACCTCTCTCTGAACATGTACATTATGGGACTGGCATTCATGTCCTATATCAGACCAAGAATATATACATATATATATATATATATATATATATATATATATATATATGTACATATATATATATATGTATATATACATATATGTATGTATATATATATATATATATATATATATATATATATATATATATATTAGCTTTAACATCCTCATCTCCAATTTTTTACATAAGACAAACTCAAAACTAGCAAGTCCTCCTTTTATCTTCATCCTACCAGTCGGAGACATAGGAAACCGACAATGTTCCTTTCGGGAGAGATTTTTGGAGGGTTCCGAAGACCGTTGCTGAGCAATGTGGGGCTTCAGGTTTCTTGTCACCGAAAATTTAAGCTTTGATTATAGAAGTGAGTTTACTAGGAGTGTGGTATTCGTGTGAGCCTTTCTAAATGCTCGAGGTCGGATCCTCGACTCATGAATGATTTAAAGTTAAGTTCTGTGGAGATTAAAAACATAAATCGGGTGCCAAGTTAATCTTGTCATTTCTCCAAAACATAATTAAATATGAAACTGTAATGCTATGACACATTTGTAGATATACACTCAAGACCCACTATAATATCAGAAGTGCAGGAGATCCGTATATCTCGACTACTATCTGTAGTCCTCTTCAGCAGAATGGTTAAAAGAAGATAGAGTACAGATATAAATGAGGTAATGGTGATGTACAGAAAAGGGGACGGGGAAAGTGTGGGGGGACTCAGGTTATATGCTCTTAATGTGGTTTGGTCAAGGATTGACAATTAGTGGTATTTTGTCCGACCACTCTTAACATTAATTTATTGGCTGCTATCCTCGTAATGCAATCTGAGGTTCACCGACCTTTTGAGATATTGAAGTTAGGAAACTTCAATACTAATTTCCCCGTCCCCTTTGCTGTACATCTCACTACCTCATTTATACCTGTACTCTATCTTCTTGTAACCATTCTGCTGAAGAGGACTACAGATAGTATTGGAAATATACGGATTTCTTATACTTCTGATATTATTTCTGCGATAGTGGGTTTTAAGTGTATAATTAGATAAATTAAATATCTGATGGAGCAATATATTTTGCCACAGGTCACTTGTAGTCCCAAAAAGTGATTTTTTGGAAATGAGATTTTGTCAAAGCAATAGTAATGATGATAGTAATGAATACTCTTCGGATCTAATTTGAAGTCTCAAGAATATTATCTTTGAGAGAAAGAAGTTAGCTAGCTACGACGTGACAGCGCGTTTTACTAACGTAAATATTGAAGAGGCCATTGAAGCGTTAAAGAGGGTAATAAATTCTGTAAATGACTGCGGCTTGCCAGTCAGAAAAGCAGACTATATAGATTTAATGTCCCTGTGTGTGAACTTTGGTGACTTTGTGTTTGAGGGCCATGAGTTTAAACAACAACGAGGCCTGGCTATGGGCTCACCATTAAGTGCTGTCATTGTATCACTTTTTATGGAAACATTGGAGAAGGATAAATTTATTCGCATCATAGGAAGAGGATCACATCGGTTCCGATACGTGGATGACGTGTTAGTGGTGGTACCCGAGGGAACAGATGTGAATAATAAACTCTGCACGCTTAACGAAGTGAACAAAGACATCCAGTTCATAGTGGAGGTTAAGAAGGACAATATAATACCATTTCTAGACACTAATATCCATCGTGTCGAAAAAGGTGTACAATTTTAAGTATACAGAAAACTCACAAATAAAGATGATTTCATACACTACCTGTCTCAACACAGCAAACGCACAAGATTTGGAGTGATAATTGGTTTCTATCTAACAGAAACTAAGAATATGCAACATATAATATATAGAAGAGATGATGTCCCACATATCTAATGTCTTCCGTAAACTTATTTATCCATCGGAATAAAGATACCTAAGACCAAAAAGTGACAAAGTCAATGAAATATCTAGTGGTACCATTTGCAAAGGAGGCAAGAGCCCTGACCAACACATTAGCTAAACCAGGCATCAAAGTAGCATACAAATAAGGGCGCAAAATAAACAAACAAAAACAGAACAACAATGAGAATAGCGTAGTATATGGAATACCATGCAGAGGAAATCCTGCAACATACTACGGTGAAACGTCGCGGGGGTTGAAAAAGAGACTAGCAGAACATAAGAAGTATCTGCGACATCACTGGACTTCAAATTCTTTGGTAGTGCACGTGGACACGCACGGGCATTTACCAAAATGGAAAAAGGCACTCCCTATCTGGACCGGGCTAGAGAAGAAAATGAGAAGGATGGTCGAGTCCGCATGCAAAAACACTGGGAAAGGCCAGAAACCACAGAGAAGGATTTGTTAATTTGTCATTTGCATCCACCAGATTGGTCATGGAGGAGGGAGTATCGGGCCAACCAGAATGCGGTATTCTGAGACGTTCGCCCGGATAAGCCGTAAGGAAAGTATATATACTGTGTACATACGTTCTCTGTCACTCTGAAGAAGACTTGTAGTCGAAACGTCAAGAATATAGTATTCTCGCTCCAACCCGCGCTCCTCTACCACCTTTTCCACACATACATACATACATACATACATACATACATAATATTAGTTATTTATCAATGTTTACTATTTCCCTTTTTTGGTGTTTACCTATACCTATGAATTCATTTGTTTCATTTATCATTATACATATATATAAATATATATATATATATATATATATGTATATATATATGTGTGTGTGTGTGTGTGTGTGTATATATATATATATATGTATATATATATATGTGTGTATGTGTGTATATATATATGTATATATATAATCATTACCTTCTTTAAATGAATGACTTTCCTATAAATATTTGATGACGTCATTGAACTTCTGATTAGTTTGCCAAACCTGCAGCGTTTAAATCAGACGTGAAGTCGATCCGTGTTGGTTTTGATAAAAAGTGGTTTCCTCATCGCTCATACAACCATGAAGCAAAACAAAGCAGCCTCGAGTTCCCGCATACAATCATACATTTATGCCAACGTGGGTATATCAGTAAAAAATTTAATCCAATTGCGATTAAACTCTTAGCATCACAATTGTGTTATCACAGCTTTGATCAGAAGTTTTCACTGATCCTACGAAAGTGGTGAAGAGTTTCTCTATGCAAGATAGAATCGTCTGGATATATATATATATATATATATATATATATATATATATATATATATATATATATATATATATATATATATATATATATATTGCGTGGTTTAATCCACTAAAGAATAGATGCGTTTGTTGAGATGAGACAGAATTGCCTAACATTAGCAAGAATAAAATATTTTGTAGATGAAACAGAATTGCTTAATATTAGAAAGAATAAAATATTTTGTATTAGGCATATTTTACAGGGTTAGTTAAAGCAAAATGTTGACTCGTAAGGTTACGCATAATCTATCACTAAGATAAATAAAAAATAATGGAAGCAAAAAACATAAGAAATAAAGAAATAGATGATATATAATAACTAAAAGATATAAAAAATAGAAAAATAGAATAAAGAAAAAGAATTAAAGGCAATAAGGGATTGAAATTATGTAATAGAAAAATGATATAAAGAAATAAAGTGAATGAAATAGATAAATAAAATTAAATCAAGAAAATATTGTATTTAATAGAAAAAAAAACGTAATAGAGGTAATAAATGGGGGAACAAAATGGATGAATAAAGGATTGAAATGAACGATTTGAAGGAAATTGAACGAAATGAAATCAATGAACGAAACAAAGGAAAAGGGTGAAGTGAGCGAAAGGAATGATATGACCGAAGCGAAGGAAATTAACGAAATGAAAGAAATGAATTAAATAAACCAAACAAAGTAAATAAATAGAATAAACGAGGAATTAAAAAAACAATGATACGAAAGAAATCACAAAATCAAAACGAAGGAAACGATTAATTGAAAGAAACAAATAAACGAACAAGACTAACAAATACAATCAGCCAAATCCAACAAACAAAATGAACGAAACAAACAAAACGAATCTAACAAATAAAACAAATAAAACAAAGGAAACGATTCAAACGTAAAAAATGAGCAAAATGAACGATAATGATGAAACAAATGAAACAAACGGAATGAACGAAACGAAGAAAACAAAGGAAATTAAGGAAACAAAATAAACAAAGGAAACTGATAAAGCGAATGAATGAAAAGACAAGATTGCACGAGCAAAGAAAGGTAAATAGGAAGTACAAAAGTGGAGAAATCAAAGAGTGGCTAGCGAATAGGATAATAAGATAAGCAAAATCGTAAATAAATAAAAGGTAATGAAATATATATATATATATGTATATATAAATATATATATATATATATATATATATATATATATATATATATATATATATATTCAAGAAGAGGGCTATAGCTATTAGCCGAAATATAGAAGTTACACATTCTTCTAAAGTTTCCTTTTTATTCCGACTGTGGGTTCTTTGTGTGTGTGTGTGTGTGTGTGTGTGTGTGTGTGTGTGTGTGTGTGTGTGTGTGTGTGTGTGTGTGTGTGTGTGTGTGTGTGTGTGTGTGTGTGTGTGTGTGTGTGTGTGTGTGTGTGTGTGTGTGTGTGTGTGTGTGTGTGGTGTGTGTGTATGTGTGTGTGTGTGTGTGTGTGTGTGTGTGTGTGTGTGTGTGTGTGTGTGTGTGTGTGTGTGTGTGTGTGTGTGTGTGTGTGTGTGTGTGTGTGTGTGTGTGTGTGTGTGTGTGTGTGTGTGTGTGTGTGTGTGTGTGTGTGTGTGTGTCTGTGTGTGTGTGTGTGTGAAAGAGAGAGTGCGTGTGTTTGCATGTGAGGTGCATGTGTTTTTGCGTGTGGGAAGTGTTTATGCATTTCTTTTCATTCAAATTTACAGTCCAGTAATGTAAGACTAGTTATTTACTCTGATCCGTAGCGGTACAGCTAATATCCCTAAAATATTTGTTTATGAAATCTATGTAAGCATAACTTAATACTTAGATTGTTACATGCGAAAAAAAATTGTAAGTATAGTAGAGCCTTTTGTACATATGTAAAGTCATGTATGTATTATAATCTAATTTAAATATAATAGTAGACATTCATAATATTTTGCTGGTTGAAGCGATCAAATGAAATGCAAATATATACATTACAGATGTATCCCTCCTGTGTTTGATTTATGAGTGAACATAAAGAAGAAATTGAAGACCCAAGTATCATTGGTAGGAATATGATGTTATTTATTAAAGTGGTAGCCTTCAGCTCTTTCGTTGCCAGTTACTGTAAAATGACAAATAAATGAAGAGGCTCATGAAAAATATTAAATGAAAGATATAGAATTTAAAGAAGAAATTGAAGACCCAAGTATCAATGGTAGGAATATGATGCTATATTTTAAAGTGGTAACCTTTAACCCTTTCGTCTCCAGTTACTTTAAAATGCCAGATACATGAAGAGGCTCATGAAAAATATTAAATGAGTGATATAGAATATAATGTGCAATATATCCACTTGAAGAGTATAATGGATTTATGTCTAATATACAAGATTTATAGATTCATGAAACAGGAGAAGAGACAATTCAGATTTTGCGAAAAATGGATATCGTTTGCCTACATCTTGCTATATTTTTGCCTAAATATCCATAGCTTACAATTTCTTTATAGAAAAAATATATAAAAACTGTTTGCACATATATGAAAATCAAAACATTCTCATAGAAGGACCAAAAAAGGTTGATGAATTAATTAGTTGATTTGACTGGTTGCCATGAAATTTATTCAAATTCATGTAAAGCATATGACTAAAAAAGCAGAGTAGTAAAATACTAAAGAACGTTCTCACAGAGAAAGTGGAGATTAATGGTAAATGTTATTCCAAAGCAAATGTATTGTACTCCGTTGACGATAACCAGGATTCTTATCTTTAGATGTTATATTGCATCGAAGACCTACAGTCAAAGAGATGGTGAAAGAGAAACTTAATGTGGGTAATAAAAAGAGAGAGAATTTGAGTTGACATAAAATGATACTGACTGACTCAGGTCTTTAGTGAAGTTATTTAAATTCTCTAAATAATGACTACGAAAATTCCATGCAATCAGTACCCAACACAGGGCAAAGCAAATTAATAACATATCAATACAAAACTCAAAAAAGACGAGGAGTAGAATAAATGTTTACCACAAAGGCTGTCAAGGGGTCGAAAGAGTTGATATCACAGATAACCACATATGAAAATGGAGAAACGTCATTACCAAGGAAAAAGGAAATGACATAACCAAATGTGGAAACGGAAGGGAAACCGGCCACAGAGAAAGAACAGAAAGAAAAAATGCAAGAAGATAATTTCACGGAGGATCGGGAAGAGAACATTAGGATTCGCATTGATTTGGGGCCCAGGGATGGAGGGATGGAAAAAAGTGGGCTACGTAAGGGAATCTGGCGCGATGGACAAAAGAGCATCGGGATCTTGGGTTCCAAAGAAGTAGTGCAATATTGGATGATCTCGGGCCGGGGAATCGAGATATTGGAGAAATGAATTTCGAGAATTAGAAGTAATACAGAATTTGTTTACATTTGTTTGTTAGTTGATGGTTTAAATATTACCCATTATGATTCACATTCCAGTTAATTTCAATTAGTTGGAGATGAGGAAAAATAAAAAACAGTAAACTTAAGATTTTGGCGTCCATATTCAAGTATTCATCTTGCTGGTACCATGCAATTGTATTTGCTTTAGAGAATCCCATAGAAACGTCGAAAGAAAATATTATAGTGGTTAGTTTCTTTGTTACTGATGTATATACATCAACGGCTTTTCCCCTTGTAAGGAGAAATACAGGTACGGAATCCGTAGACCACTTACTATAGGTCGTTTATTAGCTTATAACGGAATGTATGGAAACAAAAGGAAGACATTTCTATCCCCCTGCTCCAAAAGAAAGTTGGTGTCTTAGGAATAACATGGAAGAAATTTAATATAAAAAGAGAGCTCAACCAAGATGAATAGACAAATAAATTATCTATTTATTCATCTATCTATACACCACGTGCATCTTCTTCTTTCTAAGGGAGGTAGTCATCCACTCCTACTCATTCCATTTCCATCTATCACCCTTTCTATTCTCTTATCTTAGTTCCTCGTAGATGAAGGAAAGTCGACGTTTCCCGCTTACCACCTGGGTCAGAAGATGCAGTAAGACAAATTATATTCATAGCAGGGCCATTTCACCCATACGGCGACCCCCCTTATTGTCCCCTTATGCGGAAAATAAAAAGACGGGGAGGAATTTACTCAGACAGCGTCAAAATATTATCCACGCACGAGCATTCTCCACTCATCCCAATCCCATGTCTTCTTAAGTCTTTGTTTAGCAGACATTCCCCTCTTCCTCAGGGTTCCTTTCAACTTATCCATCGATCTCATTCTCGGTCATCCCTTCAAGTTCACGCAATCCACCTCTGCTTTCCACACTCTTTTTTTCTTATGTTATTATTGTTTTTATTCATTCTTTCATTGTGTCCAAACCACTTGCTCAGGGCCGGCCACTTTCGACTTATCCATCGATCTCATTCTCGGTCATCCCTTCAAGTTCACGCAACCCACCCCTGTTTTCCATACTCTTTTTTCTTATATCATTATTGTTTTTATTCATTCTTTCATTGTGCCCAAACCATCCCAATAATCTTACATCCACCCACGATGCCAGCTACCTGTCTATCACCATTCTCCTCATCACCTCATTTCTCACTCTATCCAACCTTGTGATGATGATGATATGGTTTAATGTCACAAACTCCCCCCAATAGAAGGCTAAAGTGTTGCCCCTTATAGAGAACTTTGTAGCGTGGAATTTAATGAACCATACCCTTGTTTCAACTTCCCCGGTGGCAGGATTCGAACCGCCATCCCCTCGACCTTCGCCGTAAGCAACGACACCCTAACCCGCTCAACCAGCGAGCTTCCTCCAACCTTGAAATAACTATAATATTTCTCAGACATTTCATCTCAGACACACTTAAACTTCTCCATTTCGTCTCTGTTCTATTCTAAGTCTCTGCCCTACAATATAATTTTCTCTTTGTATCCATTCTCAGACACCTATTTCTCATGAAACTCTACATTCCCCCA
>NC_134796.1:6786532-6791532 GCF_046742065.1 Oratosquilla oratoria | reverse complement strand
GGAAGGTGTAGGAAAGTATTTGAAAGAAACAGAAAGAAGGAGGAAAGATGGAGAAAAGAAAATAGTAAAATAAAAAGGAAGGCAGGAAAGGAAGCGTCGAGGGAGGACGATAAAAAAGATAAAGTGTTTCAAGTAAGAGGATAAAGAGGGTAAAAAAGAAGTAAAATAACCAAACTTCCGACTACATGATGGATAGAGGCAGAAAAAAATAGCGGCAAGCACATAAGAGTATAAGAATGAAGGAGACAGTGAGAGACCGTAAGGCTTACACTAGGCAGTTCCATGTCCATTACCACCTGTTATCTCCATCCATAAGGTTGCCTATTTCATTCTTTGACCACCCTATTAATAAACCAATTCTTGCCTATTTCCTTCTACATTCTTAATTTGTCCAGTTTAAATGCATTACTGCAAGTTCTGCCCAGTTGTCTTAATATAATGACTTTTCGTCACCCTTAAACACCTCTGTTAGATCACCCCGTACTCTGCTTCTTTCCAGAGAGTGTAAGTTAAGGTGCCTAAGCCTCTCTTCGTACAATAAATTTCTGAGCTTATGTATCATTTTGGTAATTCTTCTCTGTACTGGTTCTAGTGAATTGATGTCCGCTCTATAAGACGGTGACCAAAACTATACCGCATAGTCAAGGATGGGTCTAACTAACGCTAGATATAGTTTGATAATTACCTCTGCACTTCTATTCGTAACCGTCCTAGCAATGAAATCTAATGCTCTGTTAGCTTTCTTCAAGGCACTAATGCACTGTTTCCTGGATTAGGTCAGGACTCACTTGAACTCCTAAGTCTCTCTTGCATTCAGTTTTACCTAAAAACGTGTTATGTAAGCTATGTCTATTTTCGGGAATGTAATGCCCTACGTTTAATACGCTGCACTTTTAGATATTGAAGTTCATATACCATTTCACCGACCATATGAACAATTTGTTAAGATCATACCGCAGAATCTCGGCGTCATCTCCTGTCCTAATTAGGCGTCCTATTTCAGTGTCGTCGGCAAAGGTTCTAACATAACTATGAATCTCATTGTCCGAGTCGTTTATGTACATAATGAAATATAAAGTACCCAAAACCGACCCCTGGGGGACTCCACTAGAAACATTCCCCCCATATATGGTGACTCGCTATTTTCTGTCACTGATCTAAGCTCTAATCTATTCTAACACCTTTCCTCCTTGTCTGTCGAAAGCTTTGCTAAGGACAAGGTAAATAACATTGTAACTGTCTTTGTTACCTGACGCCTTATATACTTTAGTGTAAATGGATAGAAGATTAGTCATACATGACTTACTCTTGGAGAAACCATGCTGTGTGTCACAAATAAGATTATATCTCTCGATGTGGGGGGTGGGGTAGTATGTGTGAGTAAATTTTGACGCAGCCCGAAGGGATTTCTCCCCGTCCTCTCCTTATATGCAAGGGGGGACGGAGAGGGGGGGTCGCCGATTAAATGAAGCGGCCTTGCTGTGGATGTGCTGTGTCTTGCGACACTGCTTCTGACCCAGGGCGGTGGGCAGGGTGCAGGGATGACCCGTCATCCAGGAGGTGCTCAGATGAGAGGGAGGGTGGGAGGGGTGTGGAGTGTATTTAGGGATGAAATGGGTGGGAGTGTTTTTATGCCTTTCCCTTTTTGGCTACCTCCCTTGGAAGGGGGAAAAGTCTTGGTATATGTATGTATGTATGTAGTTGCACATAGACGACTATCTCCCTTTTTTGAAAATAGGAACAACGTTTACCTGCCCCCAAGCAATAAGCACAAAACCAGCACATACTGACTTATTAAATATTTCTGTTAACTGGTCGTAGATTTCAAATTTACATTCTTTAAGCACTCTCGGAAAAAAACTCGTCTGAACCCGGGAATTTTGTGGTTTTAAGTCTTTCAATCTGCTTAAGTACCTCTACCTTTTTTTTTTCTTCTTTTTTTACTAATGCTGATATAAGATAGTTTACTTTCTTCATCCCCACCGAAAATCGGATCTCAGTCAGGTACTTTATCTAACCTGAGTGGTCCCCAGACGGCATAACTTAGATGGCAGCTAAGAAATCCATCTCAGAAGCAGCCGGGCTTGACCACACTATCAGTCAACCTTCGCCCCAAACTCATCAAGGACATATAATCTGAGTCCTCCCTTCTCCCTGTCCCCAAATGTACCCCTCATGACTATATATACTCTCATACTCCATACTATGTATCATTCTGCTGAAGAGGACCACAGATAGTGACCGAAATATACAGATTTCATGTCCATCTTATCTCATTCTCCATCATTGGGTCAATAAGTCTTATTTTGCAGATATCCTGCTATATTAAACCTTCCTAATAGATACATGTGTACATGTATATATGTATATATATATATATATATATATATATATATATATATATGTATATATATATGTATATATATATATGTATATACACATATACATATATACATGTATACATACATATATGTGCGTAAATAACCACTAGGAAAAAGTAAACTAACGAAGCAGGTGTTTTTATTGCATTATGGAAACCACACGATTCTTCGAGAACTTTACTCACCAGAACCCTAGATTTGCTCCTTATGTACACGATTTTTCCTGGTCCTTGGTTAAAGCCCACAAGCTGCGACTACGTCTACAGTTTCTACAAAACTGCATGAAAGAACAAGTATTACCCAAGTCGGTCTTACCCCAACGGCTTGTGAAGATGTCTGATCGTCCATTTGATGATTTTCAGCGCATCATTCTTAAGAAACGAATCGACATTGCCAAATTAGAAGTCAAAGAAGCCTTTAGGATCAAGCGTATTAGTTTGCATAAATTCCAGTGTTGTGTATCATCTGATGTCAAAAATGTGCTTTTGGACTATTGTTATGGAAAAATGAGGATGGAGTGTGAGTACTTGTCAAGGAAGTTAAACATGAAATTACTAGCCCTCATTAATGACAGTGACTGGACCAAACATGCTAACCCAGATTTCGTGGTTAACTTGTCATCTAAGCCACTCACCAAGGTTCAATCCACAGCATTAGGATTTGGGCTCAGCTTTGCAAATAATTCTAATCCATCTAACATCATTAACATTGGTAAAGCTTTTTGTAATTTAAAATGTGATAAAGATCTGCCTATAGATGATGTTAATATATGTAAAGGTATTGTTTATGGTGCTTTAGCTAATCAGGTACCTCCCAGCTGTCCTGAACGTTTTATCACTGCTATTAATTCTCTCAAAAAGGATAGTGATTTACATATTACAAAAGCTGATCAATCAAACGCTGTAGTAATTATGAACAAAAATGATTATTTAAACAAAATGGATGTACTACTTAAAGATCAAGTTACTTACGTCCAACTTTTAAAGAATCCTACTGAATCAGTGAATAGCCATTTCAATAAGAAGATAAAAGAATTGTTAAGTGGAAATAGTGAACTAATCAAAAAGTTTATTTCTATCAGCCCTCCTTTGCCTTACATGTATGGTCTAATTAAGACACATAAACCAAATAACCCGGTAAGACCAATCGTTTCTTCAATAGGTTCAGCTTCATACAAACTTTCGAAATGGTTGGTAACAATTCTTAGTCCACTAGTTGGAACTATTTCCACTTCACATGTTAAGAACAGTTTGGACCTCATTAACAAACTAAGTGAGGTAAAACCAGACTATGAATTTAAATTGGTAAGTTATGATATTGTTAGTTTGTTTACGAAAGTTCCCTTGGATGACCTTTTAATCTATCTTAAAGAAGAGTTAAATAAGCACGATTTACCATTACATTCATGCACCTTAATTGAACTGATCAAATTGTGTGTTAAAGATTGCAAATTCCAATTTAATGATAAATTTTATTCTCAGAAATTTGGAATGAGCATGGGTAATCCTCTCTCCCCCGTATTGAGTAATCTATATATGGAGTTTTTTGAAACCAAAATTTTAAGTAAGATCATTCCCCCCAACATTACATGGATGCGGTACATTGATGACATCCTATGTCTGTGGCCCATTCAAGATAATGTAAATGATTTTTTATGTAAGCTTAATAATTTGGTCAGTTCCATAAAGATCACGGTGTAGATAGAGAAAGAAGGCATTTAGCCTTTACTTGATTGTAAACTCTACCGCCGTGAAAGTGAGTTGAAGTTTAGTGTATATCGCAAACCAACCAACGTTTGTTCATATATACACTATTATTCCTCACACCCTGATGGCGTGAAGGTATCTGTTTTCGCGTCGATGTATCTCAGGGCCCTACGCATTTGCAGCCCAGAGTACATC
Source organism: Oratosquilla oratoria (assembly GCF_046742065.1). Classification (NCBI taxonomy): domain Eukaryota; kingdom Metazoa; phylum Arthropoda; class Malacostraca; order Stomatopoda; family Squillidae; genus Oratosquilla; species Oratosquilla oratoria. The sequence goes on along the minus strand of NC_134796.1, from coordinate 6,787,250 downwards.
GATGATGAGATAGGATGTATTTACGACATTGGTACTAAGCTACAATACCCCACACATGTTCTTGATAAAGCTTACTATCGTGCTAAAAGGACATTTTACAACCTTAGGTCAACTCAAACTTTCAATATGAATAACTTGCTAATTTTACCGTACCAAGAGAACCTGCAAAATATTCCAAATATGTTACGTAAATTTAACATTAATGTAGTTTTCAATAACAAGAACACTGTAAGACAAATGCTCATAAATAATTCTGTCAATAGTAATAAAGGGTGTGTGTACAAAATACCTTGCAAATCATGTAATCAGTTTTATGTTGGTCAGACTGCTAAAGCACTCACAACACGAATTAATCAACATAAGAAATACGTTAGAGAGGGAAACCAATCTAGCGGTATATTCAACCACATGAACCATTTTAACCACCCAGTTGACTGGGATAACGCTAAAGTCATCACATACAACAACAACATAACAGAAAGAAATTTAATTGAATGCAGTTTGATCAAATCTAGTAAGGGGATAAATGTTAATCTTCATCAAGGTTTGTACAAATTAGATGAGTAAAGGCAGCAATGACTGCAACAGCTCTGTAGGGAAGAGGCCAAACGCAGAGTATGGGAGTCCAATATATTTTACGTTTCGCCCAGCAGGGCTTCTTCAGATTCCAAGATTATAAAATATGAAAACGATACAATGAAACGTAGATGTTTAGAAT
>NC_134796.1:6771532-6784032 GCF_046742065.1 Oratosquilla oratoria | reverse complement strand
CTTACGTTAGAACCATAGAATCTACTACTATCCCGAGGTGTTGTTTTAACCGATTTCACTACTCTCAAAGGTCACAAACTATCCTCACCACATTAACGCGAGTTCAAAGCTAATTCCAAAAAGCTCATAGCTTGTATTTGACAGAAAAATTCTAGATACCATTGATAGAAATGAATCACCTGCTACAAGAGTATTGGTGTGTACTAATATACAGCCGTTGATATTCTACTTAGACGCATATTATCAAGGAGCATAATTAAATTAGATATGGCAGGGATAGTAGAGAAAGTATTTAGCCACAAGAGAATAAAATGTTTTTTCCGACATTTTTTCTAAGGACAAAAGGGTAAAAGCGAAGTTCCATAAAAACCAATATTATAAAACGTTCTTATCTAGAACGGAATATCAAGTTATCGCATACTCAGATGTCCTCGTAATAATTGTACAGAACCCAAACTCCATGATATTAGTTCTAAATGGAATTTGGAATGAAGTTGATTTCCATGCTTATTAAGAAACAACACCAATAATTGTGTAGCTTGACGTACAATTTGATAATTCATTTTGTTGTAGAGAGAGAGAAAGTTCTAAATAACTCTCATTTCCAAACGACGGGGACTATCCAGCTACCCACTGTGTATTTTATTAATTCAGGGGAAACTCCTTGTTTATTGAGTAAACTTCATCTCCATTCTCCAATAGACTATAGTGATTGTCTATACACATTTTTTCTATCTTCCGGTGATTTTATTCTCCCCGGGAAAGCTAGTCTTTGGCGAAAGTTTAAGTTCGTCTTGAGGAAAAAGTGGATGTGATAGATAATGTATTGTGGAGGGTACACAATCTTTCCCGTCCTGTTTCTTCCCAGGTTTAATATGTTCACTTCTTTCGTTCTCGTCATTCGTGCTTGCCGCTATTCTTCTTTCTGCCTCTATCCATCATGTGGTAGGAAGTTTGGTTATTTTACCCCCTTTTTTACACTCATTATCCTCTTACTTGAAACACTTTACCTTTTTTATCATCCTCCCTCGACGCTCTCTTTCCTGTCTTCCTTTTTATTTTATCATTTCCTTTCCTCCATCTTCCCCCTTTCTTCCTGCTTCTTTCAAATAGTTTTCTACACCTTTCCATCCTTCCTTCTTCTCTTCTTCCTTCTTCTCCTTAATTCGTTCTCCTATATTCATTCCCCATCCTTCCTTCTTTTCTTCTTCCTTCTTCTCCTTAATTCGTTCTCCTATATTCATTCCCCATCCTTCCTTCTTCTCTTCTTCCTTCTTCTCCTTAGTTCGTTCTCCTGTATTCATTCCCCATCCTTCCTTCTCCTCTTCTTCCTTCTTCTCCTTAGTTTGTTCTTCTGTATTCATTCCCATCCTTCCTTCTTCTCTTCTTCCTGCTTCTCCTTAGTTCGTTCTCCTATATTCATTCCCCATCCTTCCTTCTTCTCTTCTTCCTTCTTCTCCTTAGTTCGTTCTCCTATATTCATTCCCCATCCTTCCTTCTTCTCTTCTTCCTTCTTCTCCTTAGTTCGTTCTTCTGTATTCATTCTCCATCCTTCGTTTTCTTCCTGTTTCATTCTTCCTTTCCTCTTTGTCTTCAGTCTTTCCTCAACCTCTCCTCCTCTTTACTACATCCTCTTCCACCCTCTTTCGCATCTACTTCTTTTTTCGCGTCTTCCTACTCTTTCGCGTCTTCTTAATCACCTTAAACTTCTCATTATTTATTTGCTTCTATCTTATCGTTATCGCTATCTCTTGTATGGTTGTTTCATAAGTCAGACTCATTAGTTGAGAAATTCAATATATCTGCACATCCAGCCTCCGCCTTTTTGATTGTTTATCTAATTATTTCTGTAAGATCATGCTTTTGTTTGTCGTAATGTAATTAGTTTGTGTATTCCATACTTGATGGCTTATATAAACAATTGGTCACAATAGTTGCGATGGTTAAAGAATTGCTGTTTGATTTTCTTTTAATTAGCGAGGCTATAAAATAAAAAGTTTTGAAAAAAAAGTATTCTTTTTATTGCCATTTTTGAAAATCTGAGATATTTTTCGTGCCTTAATTTGAAAGATAATGCATTGAAGTGAAGCACGGTCTACGATAACGTTAGCATTTTATTTTTAATCCATTGAAGAAACAATAAAGTTATTGTTACTACAGATTACTTAGATTCATATATTATAAACTCTTCAGACGTGAAGGCAGTTAGATAAACGGGGAAATATTTGTACAGTATATGTACTGTTTCCTACATGCAGTGCAAATGTGGAGGCCCTTTAACCTTTGCACTCCGGATATCAGGAAGAGAAAATGTTTTCCTTTCGCAGTACATTTATAAAATTTACATTTGACATTTACTTCTATGTGGTCCTCTAGCATGATGCAGATCATAACCATGCTCCTGTAATTACAAAATACATAGATATTTACACACAGTATAGGATTGTGGTAGACACATGTACATAAACACACACACTCTCACATGCACACACACACACACACACACACACACACACACACACACACACACACACACACACACACACACACACACACACACACACACACACACACACACACACACACACACACACACACACACACACACACACATACATACACACATACACACACACACACACACACACACACACACACACACACACACACACACACACACACACACACACACACACACACACACACACACACACACACACACACACACACACACACACGTGTGTGTGGTTTGTTTTGTGTGCGTGTGTGTGGTTTGTGTGTGCGTGTATATGCGGGCAATATAGGCATCTTATACTCACTGTATCCCAATGGAACCCTGAAAACGGGCCTAAGATTCAGTGGGTGCATGTTCGCAATGTTCACTGATTGCAGTATCAATGTAAGTTCAGCCATTCTCATAGCTATAAATTCGGTACTTTACTACAAAGGATTAAAAAATGCGGAGCATACCGACATGAGACCTTTTGGTCCATATCTAGGTCGGATGCGAAAAAATCATAATAATGATAAACAAATATATGAATAAATAAAAACTATAATAATGTAAATAATAATTGAAATACATAAATAAATGCATAGTTATAGTTAAATAAAAAAATAGGTAAATAGTAAATAATAATAAATTGACATATAACTAATAATGAGAATTAAGCAAATAATAATAAACAAACGGACAAATGATAACAAAACAAATAAACAAATAATATAAAATAAATTATAATCATTACAACACACTGAACTACGAAATTGGCGTTTGAGATCGGTGGAACCAAGAAACGGACAAATGATAACAAAACAAATAAACAAATAATATAAAATAAATAATAGTCATTACAGCACACTGAACTACGAAATTGCCGTTTGAGATCGGTGGAACCTATAGTGCTCATCTTTTGCTCACTCTGCACCACTTTTTTTATGTTCCTTAAGCCCTACTTACCATATTTCTGTATGCATGGATTACTTTCTCAAATATTTTTTTTTTCTTCAAATATGTCTACACTAAAACTTTTTAACTCTTTTTTGGTCAGTATGGCTTCTACAATTATATTAGATGGCACCTTACAGCTTCAAGTATATGGGTCCTTGTTTTCATGAATGGTGAATAACGTAAAGCTAAAATAACAACTAAGGTGTTATTTACTTATCAATGCGGCAGAGTGTAAGCCAAATTAATCTCATGAATATCAGTGTTACTTATAACAGAGTAGTAGGAGATTTCGCTTGAGGAATTTTAACATATTCGGTCCATGAGAGTGTACATGACTAGATAAAATCGTCTCTCTTTAATCTAAATAGATAATAGTGTCACCCTCACATATGGAATATATTAAGGCAAGTATAAATATCGGCGAAAGTCATTTTAATTAAACAGATTAATCTCATCACAGAGTTATATTCTAATTTGAAAGTAAATTTACATGATGATAAGAAAACAATCAAGACACAGATGAGACTTCTTTGAGAGAAGCGAACCTATTATGTATGCCTTTGTGGTGTACTGGTTTCAAACTAACCATGTGTCACAAGGACTTTGCCTCATGTTCAATATGTTTCAATGACTGATATGTATCTGGCAGTCCAAACATACTTAAAATAAGTTACCAATGACCATCTATCTATCTATCTATCTATCTATCTACCTAGCTATCTATATATCTATCTATCTGCCTATGTATCTATGTATCTCTCTATCTATCTATATATATATATATATATATATATATATGCATATATGTATATATATACATATATATATGCATATATGTATATATATATATATATATGTGTATATATATATATAAATATATACATATATATATATATATATAAATATACATATACATATATTCATACATACATGACATTCACAAATGATCACTGTCCTTTGAAAAAATAGTTAATACACGTATGATTACTTTGATTTTTTCTTAAAGTAAATAAAAATATTTAGGCAAAAACATTCCACAGTGGACTACATGGGCAATAATATTGTTATGATCATAATAAGAACTGAAAAAAAAAAATATTTTCGACAAATTGAAGTCCGTGGCACTACAGTTTGAATTGTTTACAGCTCAAAATTCATAAACTTCATATCCTCTCAGTTTCGAAGATAATCCCTTTTGAGCATTCTACCCAAAATTTTTATTTTCTATAGACTTGATATTTATTTACCTATATCTATTTTTTTTTCTCTATTGCACTCTTTGTATCATATCATTAAGGAAAAAGATCAGAGATAAGAGTATTACATCTCCATTGAGACTGGTATGATGTTTGCAACGTAAGCAAAATTCTGTTCTTATATACATAGGTATGTAACCTTCATTCTCGCCTTTCGACTAATTTTTATTTTCGTCAGTCAGCGGAGATGAGGTTATAAGCTATAGATTCTAAGTTATTTTACATAACGTTCTTCAATATATGCAGACTCATAAACCAACTTATTGTAATATCAGTAATTAGAATAAACTTCCTATTGTGTTTCAATTCCATCTATTGGGATTAAAGCTCGTTAAGTCTTTCATGGGCAATTGATCTGAACGATCTTCTGACTTAAATCGAATTCATCAATTACTTGCTCATTTCAATAGGTTCATGAAATCCGCAAATTTGTTTTGAATTCCATATTCAGCAAGGATAACTGTGCTGTTCAACGGAATAAAAAATATGTCTACTGGCTATAAGGTCAATATTTCCTGTGTATATTTATGTATGTGTGCATGGTTGTATTTGTGCGTGTTTGTGTGTATGTGTAAGTGTGTGTGAACGCGTGTGTGTGTATGTGATTCACCAGTCTTGGATCATGTGCTGGATTCAAGATCTATACCCACTACTCTCTATGGATAATACTATGACCTAACACCTACACCCCCCAACCCCCCACCAACCCCGCACACACACACACACACACACACACACACACACACACACACACACACACACACACACACACACACACACACACACACACACACACACACACACACACACACACACACACACACACACACACACACACACACACACGACTCAATGGCGTAGTGGTTAGAGTTCCCGGTAATCACTACGGCGGTCAAGGTTCGAATCCCGCCCAGGAATGAAATCATATTAGTATCGGTACGTTGCGAGTCGGTACTCCAACTGTCGTAGGCGGGGAGTTTAGGGTGTGTGTGTGTGTAAGGTCACAGCATTACCTATAGATCGGTCATATACGAGCTCTAAGCTCTCTTCCGGGAATGAAGTCAGTCACGAGTCCAACACGTGATCAAAGACCATGGTGAATCACACACTCGCAAATATTCAAATATTCGACATAGTGCTTTCCGTTTGCTTCGACTTTGTAAAAATTAATATGATATTTGTAAGAGAAAGCATTTTTACGTGTTAGTATATGCATGTGAACAATCATGCATAAAACATGCATTTCCTCCTATCTTTTTGGATCACCACCTCTACAATTAGATATTAAAGACATGTAAGCAAAGAACGAGCTCTTTTACTTATATACAGAGTAACAGCGTGTCGAAAGCCTATTTCTAGACACTTGCAACCACTTTTGTTCTCTGTGAAGGTCGTAATTTTTTCCAAGGGGGTTAACTATTGTGAACCACTAAAGCCATTAACCTGTTTTACTTTAAACCTCGTGCGATGCTATTGAGGTGGAGTGTCGATCCCCGGGTAAAGTGGCTCGGTCAATTTCGATTTACCAAGGTCACTGTAAGTTCACCGAAGCGGCTAAAGTCAGGCAACTAAGTTGTGTAATCGCATAGTTCTTCTCAAGTTTAGCAGTTAGTAACCGAGGTATAATGCAATATAATTGAATTGGAGGCAATGCAGACAAGCATAAAACCACTTGCGTCGCAACGTTGTTGGCTCCTATGGTAATTACGTGAACTAACCTTGAATTCATATAAGAAAGAAATAATTTTTAGCTCCTTTACCACGGGTGCTATATTTAGTTCATTTGCTTCTGGTTGTCGCCACACTAACTTGTTCAGCCGGGACTAGCACCTCGAATGAAGATGAGAACAAATTCAATTACATCGTAAACAATGGAGTTTTTTTTCCCAACGTCAAATAATATTCTGTTGATCACCGTTGACATAATATATACATATATATATATATATATATATATATATATATATATATATATAGACATGTATATATACACACATATATATATATATGTTTATATATACATATATATATGTATATATATTTATATATATGTATATGTATGTATATATATCAACTTCTTTACTTCTTTTTTAAGGAATGTCCCCTTTTAGGGATACAGGTAGTAGGACTTCTAATCCCATCCCCCGTCCCGTTTTTTTTTTTTTCGCCTTTTACGACTCAAGTGGAAAGACTTGGTGGTAGCATTCTCTTCCCCCACCACAGGGTCGGCGAAAAAAAGAAAATGAATATTTAGAGAAATGGTACAGGACAGTAACAAGGGGTTGGGGGACAGCATAACGGAGTGATAGTCGTAGTATAAAAGTGTCATAATTTCTCTATGAACAGAGTTTTCCTCTATCACAGACAAAATGATGTGTGACTCTCGTCTGTAGGGGCGCCCCATATAGACCCTAAAGTATCAACTGCATGCTACTTTGCCACAATATCATGCAGCCAATACCCCAGACAGGGATAATACCTAAAAGAGGGAGAGACAAAAGATGAGAGTGAGGGAGGAGGGTAGAGGGGAGTGGAATATATAGGAAATGGAATGGGTGGGAGTAGTTTCTATGCCTTTTTCTTTGTGGCTACCCCCCGTGTACGGGGAAAAAGTCTTTGGTATATGTATGTATGTATGTATATATGTATGTATGTATGTATATATATATATATACATATATATATACATACATACATATATATGTATGTATGTATATATATAGATATCCTGTTACGTTTGAGTAGTTAGCTTTGTGATCAAGACCTTGCGGGTCGAAACGTTAATGCATGAAATTCTCCCATTACTCCTCGTCTACTTCTTTCACCTTCAATCTCATATATATATATATATATATATATATATATATATATATATATATATATATATATATATATATATATATATATATATATATATATTGGGGTGGGTCACATATATATATAATACAATTTTCAAAATAAACTTGTTTTATGCTCCCGGGAATTAATGTGAGGATTTATGAGAAACTCCCAAATCCTGAGTTTCGTCCAAATCAAAGCATGTTAAGGAGTCGCATCGATTGATTGAATGTTTTTTTTTTTAGTTTCATTTAGCATAGCGTACCTACCATAAACTGTGTTGTGGGCGTTGTGCCTTTAGATATACTTCTTGGTGATGCCAACTTGTTTTGTGTATACCCCGAAGTAGTTTTTGCTATTATGTAGCTCTGTCTTTATACTGTCAGATCCAGAACTAAGCTTAAAATGCCCTCGTTTTCTCCTCCTCAGGTATAAAGGGCGAGTTCAACTCTGAAACAGATTGTAAGAGGCCGGTAGTTGTACGAATGGAAATGAGCCTGCCTGCTCGCCTGTTGTTTTGAAAACATGAGGTGACGCTATGTCTATGTAAACACACCGACGGTGGTGACTGTTTTATAATCGATGATGTAATCAAACTCTGTAAGCGCAGGTTAGCTTCGTTTGACTAATGCTGAGGTAAACAATTTTGCTAGTAGCATTGGAATGGCTTTCCGGATTGGTGCAAGGTGGAGAAGGAGGAAAAAACTATTGGTGCATGAATTCAAAGTCACGCCTATAAGGAGTGACATTTATTTGAGAAGTCACCGGAGATTGGTTTAGAAAAATTAGTGACGTCAGACGAAGGTAGCTTAGCGTAGGATACGGGATCTCGTCAGAGAGGGTGTGGAGAGAGGATCGAGAGAGGACCAGGAGACGATGTAGAGACGAGAGGAAGAGATCCCGAGTGTAAGCAGAAGGTGAAATTACAGTGAAAGAAGAAAGAAAATTCACCACCCTTTTATTAACCCAAAGGACGAGAGAACTAGGCACGGGGCCTAGAAAATAGTGAGACTACAGGAAAAAGAAGGCAAGGGGCCTTGAGACGAGTGATATTACAAGTCAAATTTAAGTGACAGTGGTGACAAGGGGAGGTGAAACAGATTGAGCTGTTCTTGTTGGGATAGCCCCTTCCAACAGGGGAAGATGTTCTGTGGCGACTTTTCTGTCATGGATCGAGCACCAAGGACAATCTAAAAGCTGTTATCGACGAAGTCGTAAAAGTTTGGGAGCGTGCCCAAGTTCTTGTTGTCTCGCAGTGATCAATCATGAAAAAATGGAAACCCTCGTAAGGAAGTACAAAGTCCATAAGAAGGCGAAAAACGTCAATCTGAGGGGAACAAGGCCTCCGACGCCCTCCTCCAGGTACACTTGTCGTCACTGTTTGCCATCGCAGCCCCTGCTAGTTTTTCCTCCATGATGTACCTCAACCAAGAGGACAAGAACTTCCTCAACGACCAAAGGGGCCAGAGGAAAATGATCATGAGTACTCTTGACAAGGAGAGCGTGGCAAAAGAATCTAGGAAATCTGAGAGGTTGGCTTCTGAGAGAAGGAGGAAGGAGAAGGAGCTAGTAGAGACTTTGGAGAGGGAAGAGACGGTTGAGATGGCAAGCGGGAGATCCACCACCGCTTCTTCATCAACTTCATCGTCCGCCATCAACTCTCCTGCTCGGGGAAGAGCCGCTGCTTCTGCTTCTCCTCCAAAAAGGCTCAAGATCACAAAGGAACTGCCAGCAGCGACTGTCAACGTCAAGTTGACCATCGCGGAGCCCACCACCTCTTCTCTGTCACCGCTGCAAAATATGGAATGCGGAGTCCGTCCACCTCGTCCATTCGCCGAAAGCGGAAAGTGTTGCTGAAGGAGACAGCAGAAACAGCCATCAAGGATTTTAAAAACCAAGTACAGGAGCACGAAGTGCTTCTCATTCTTCATTGGGACGGGAAACTCTTGCTCGTATCAGAAAGTCAAGATCCTCTCGATCACTTGGCCATCGTTGTCACCAGTCCGTCTATCGAAGAAGACAAGCTCCTGGCTATCCCTGCATTGCCATCCGGTACCGGAGAGGCAATTCCCAGCAAAGTCGAGGACACCATCAAAACTGGACGTTCGAAGACAAAGTTGGGGGGCTCTGCTTCAACACCACCGCTTCAAACATGGGCGTCCATGCTGGCTGTTGCACACTCCTAGAATAGAAGTTGGGTCATCCGTTGTTGAACTTGGCGTGCCGCCACCACGTTATGGAGCTCATCTTAGCCTCGTCCTTCAAGGCCACCTTCGGCGACGCTATGCCCGGCCCATACGTTCATGCTATGTAGATAGCAGATACGTAGTAAAGGTAGGGGAAGGAAACAGAAGAGTTCGAGGTAATTAGTGGACTGAGACAAGGGTGCATCCTATCTCCTACACTCTTCAACCTCGTGATGGAAAAAGCGGCCACGGAGGGTCTTAACCACCCAGGAGCGAGATTTGACACAGGAAATATAGGGTTTTTAGCCTATGCAGATGACGTGTGATGATAGCCGAGAGTATGGACGAGATTAACGAAATGTTACATAAGAACATAAGAATAAAGGAGACTGTAAAAGACCATAAGGCCTACACTGGGCAGCTCACACCATTCTAGAACACATCGGGGCAAGTAGGCCTGGTGTACAACGAGAGTAAGACCACAATCATGAAAATGAGTAGAGAAGGCGCCAATAAAGGCAACATGCAGGTCGAAACCCTAAATATGCAATATACAGACAAATTAGAATATTTAGGAGCCCTTGTAACGGAAAGAAATGAGATGGACATTGAAATAAATGAAAGGATTGCAGCAGGAAACAGATGTTACCATGCTCTCTCTACCATCATGAGAAGCAGAGAGGTTAGCGAGAAAACAAAAATGAAAACATACAACATTGTAATTAGACCAACAGTGTTATAGAAGTAGCTCATGAATAATGACTCACCTAACCATACCTCACCTAACTTTAACCCTAAACCCTAACCAATTCTTTTAAATGAAATATAGTTATCCAAGTACCTGGAGTGAAAGGGTATCAGAATATATCTGGTTATGGGGGTCTATCTCAAAAACCCTAGGAGTTCATAAACAAATAAACAAACAAAAAACAAACAAACAAACAAACAAACAAACAAGCAGACAGACACAGAGACAGACAGAAGCTGCTACTTTATCATAGTATATATATATATATATATATATATATATATATATATATACATGCATATATGTATGTATATATATATATATATATATATATTTGTGTGTGTGTGTGTGTATGTATATATATATATATATACATATATGTATGTATATATATATGTATATATGTATGTTTATATATATATATATATATATATATGTGTGTGTGTGTGTGTGTGTGTGTGCGTGTGTGTGTGTGTGTGTGTGTGTGTGTGTGTGTGTGTGTATGTGTGTGTGTGTGTGTGTGTGTGTGTGTGTGTGTGTGTGTGTGTGTGTGTGTGTGTGTGTGTGTGTGTGTGTGTGTGTGTGTGTGTGTGTGTGTGTGTGTGTGTGTGTGTGTGTGTGTGTGTGTGTGTGTGTGTGTGTGTGTGTGTGTGTGTGTGTGTGTGTGTGTGTGTGTGTGTGTGCATACATACAAGTACGAAAGGCTTTTTTCCCCTTCCAAGGGAGAGCCAAAGGACAAAGACATAAAAACCTCTCCCACCCATTCTATCCCCAACTTACTTCATTCCCATCCATCCCCTTCCCTCTTTCTTATTTTGACAATTCCTGGATGATGGGTCATCCCTACATCTTGCTCACTGCCCTGAGTCAGAAGCAGTGTCATAAAACACAGCTCATCCACAGCATAGCCGCTTCGTTAAATCGGAGGCCCCTCTTTCCGTCCCCTCATACAGAAAAGAGAAAACGGGGAGAAATCCATTCGGGATACGTCAATTTATTTCTCACACATACTCCTTCAACCCCCATTCCCCACCCACTCCCCTTAATGCACCACAATATCATCCATACACAACCATTCTCCATTAACCCCTATCTTCTCTCCTCTCCAGACCTAGAAATATATGGATGAATTCCAAGATAATATCTTACGCGTATTTTCTTTAGATATTGCTGTGCTGATATAGAATTGTGATATTTTTACTGAATGCGAATACAAAAAGAAGAAATGCCATGCAAAAGAATAAATAAGAAAAGAAAAGCGAATTTAATTATATACACAGAAAGCAGTTAAATGTATATAAGAATAAAGATATAATTTTCTTTTAAAAATCATACATGGTAAGGTGCAGAACCACAACTCACATATGAACACAAGAAAAATACAGTAGGAAATAATGTATTATGAATACATGAAAATAACTGTATACGAATTTTTTTTAAGAGATAAATGCGACATTTTGCAATTTCGGGGACACAAATAAACCCACACAGCCACTAGCCAATTACAAACGTCTGCAAAATTAATTATTTTGTCCCAGTTACCTTATTCCACTCATTGTCATACATATTATTAGTGTTGCTGTAACGAATAATTGCTTATTCGGGGCAGCTGAGGCTGTGCCCGGAAAAATAAACGAATTATTTCGTTGTGCATAGTCAATCACACACTCACGCACACGCACGCACACGCACACACACACACACACACACACACACACACACACACACACACACACACACACACACACACACACACACACACACACACACACACACACACACACACACACACACACACACACACACACACACACACACACACACACACACACACACACACACACACACACACACACACACACACACACACACACACACACACACACACACACACACACACACACACACACACACACACACACACACACACACACACACACATATATATATATATATATATATATGTATATATATATATATATATATATATATATATATACACTCACGAATAGTATTGTAGG
>NC_134796.1:6759032-6761532 GCF_046742065.1 Oratosquilla oratoria | reverse complement strand
AGAAATAGTAGAAGTCTTACAACTTTGTGAGTTCCTTACCAATACCTTCATATACTTTCTAACCGAAAAATGTTGATTGGCGTTCAAAATTGTCAGCTTGGAGTGCCAGGTTATTTAAGATTGTTTTTAACCGACAAGGACAACAAGATTCCTCTCAGATAAATAAATTGTATGGCATTAACTAAGACAAAGTCATTAAAAAAATTCTAATAGTAAGTGGTTTAATATGAGCATTTTAAGAGACAAGCTTATCATCAAATCTAATGATAATCATATTGTGGTAGAAATATTCATATGAAATAGATTATATATGTATATGTATATATGTATGTATATGTATATATATATATATATATATGCATATATATATACATATATATATATATACATATACATATACATATATATATATATATGTATATATATATATATATATACACCCGCACGTGTGCTTTTAGAAAACTTAAAATCTAGATGGGTTAATAGAAATATAATGGCAATTTGGCTGAGAAAATGAAAGAGAGCTTATTTATAGCCACACTTGTTACCAGAACGATCACGCATACATATATCAACGTATAATAAAAGGCTATTTCTCTCCTTAGAAGAGGATAAACATACTAAATTGTTTATATTAATTTGCATTCCAGGATTCTCTTTATGAGAGCTATGTAAATAACGAGACTGTGAAACTATTCATATACTTATTGCTTAGATTGATAGGCATTAGATATGTAACATTGTTTTGCGTATAGAGGCATTTTCGTTGCATAGAAACCTTTGTGTATCCTCTGCTTTAGACATGGGCTGGTGCATGCGTGGGCATTTTTTGTTGATCGATAGATGATATATCGTGGTATGAGAAAGATAGGTGAGTCATGCAATAAAGAGTAAAACAGTTGTATGGGTCAGATTACGTTTGTAGTTTGATGTCTCGGAAAATAATACTATGCATGCACTGTTGTTGCTTTTGAGAAACACGAGTTATGGTTACAAAGTTGGGTGTGACCAGGTGCAGGCAAATACTTTCAGGTACAAAAGATCGAAAGTCAGCAGGTTGACACTCAAACAGGTATGTGACAGGCACTATATTCCTTAAATCTTGACTGTAAACTAGCACGCACTGCTTTAGGTAAACAAAGTTAGAGGGTAAAGTGGGATTAATAGATAGACGGTGATATTTGGTCTGAAAGAGATAGGGAGGGTCTGCAGGTGCGGCAGCTGGGGTGGCAGCTGCTGCCAGCTTTGCATGTTTACGGCCGCGCACTTTTCCCCTTCGTTTTTTTTTTCTTTCTTCTTTTTTATATATAAAACCCGTTCCACATTAACATGACTGTTCATTTTCTTTCTTGTCCCCATTCCGAAGGTGATGACGCTGGGCACCCTAATGAATTGTAATATACTTTAGCTCTGACGCGGTTTGTTATTTGGGGAGGGCCGCATTGTTTTCGGTTCTTCGACTGTGGGAGTGACGGTGGGTCCTACTTTATGTCCGAGAGCGAGGGCGCGCGCCTGGATAATTGTGTTGGGGGAAGGGAAACGGCTGCTTCTGTTGGTGTGGCTGCTCCTGCTTTCATACCTTTGTGAAGGAACACGGCTGAAGAAGAATGAGTGGGAAACTAGGCAAAAGAAGGTGCAGGACTAATCAGAAATGAAATCGATACAGATGAGGAGAAAGAAGATAGGGAGGAAGAGAAAAAATAGAAATATTAAGGAAAAAATAAAAATAATATGGAGTATAGATGGAAAGCCAAGGAAGAGGAAGAAAAAGAAGAGGGACGATGAAGAGAAATAGGAAATGAAAGAAACAAAGAAAAAAAAAGAGAGAGACAGAGAGAGAGAAAGAGAGAGAGAGAGAGAGATAGAGGAAAAGAATTAAGCATGGACAAGTGTAGAAAATAGCAATACAAACAGGAGGATTAGGGAAAAATATGTGAAAATAGGGAGGGGAATAGAAAGAAAGTGATTACGAGAAGGGTATAGAAAAGGGTGAGTCTTTATGCCATGGTGTGACTGATAAGGGTATGCTGTGAATGACAAAGGCTTGCGTGATGTGGAAATGACGCATGTTGCGTGCCGCCATAGTCCCAGGGTGCAGTAAAAGGCCTTCTGCATGCCATGAAGAATGGAAATGCTATGACGTAGAAGGAATCACGTTGCTGTAGAAGACGAGGTTAAGCTATTATAATAGGTTTCGTGCTATCCTCGGCAAAGGGTCAGGCATTTATGAGAAGGTTATTGACTTTCATCAGTGCACTTATACCGAGAAATTTTGCTTGTATTTATGTATATAGATATACATTACAACCGCATAAGTATTGTTTTAGATTACATATTTTGTTATTATATAAAATTTTGTTATTATTAAATATCTTGTCCTCATAACTTCAATGATATATTGACAATAATGTACAATGTACAGTAACCATGATAAAAGAGGATTCATTCTACCCCTTCGTGCTATCCTTGGCAAAGGGTCAGGCATTTATGAGAAGGTTAT
>NC_134796.1:6741532-6751532 GCF_046742065.1 Oratosquilla oratoria | reverse complement strand
GGGGCTATGTTGAATGTACGTTTGTTCTCTTCGATCTTATTAGAATCTGTATCATACCTGCTTTCAAGTATTTCATTTTTTATTATGTTATTTTCTGTGACTAATATTTCTGTATTTTGGTAGAGTAGATACTATACCTGGGCGAAGCTTTTATTGAAAGTACAGCGTTTTGGTCGTTGGGCCTTTTTTAAAGTTGAAAAAGCTACAACGAGCCAAACACTGTACAATCAATAAAGGCTCCAGTCCCGAAATGGTGTTTGCTCTTGCAAAACTGTCGGCAGTTGCCATCTTCAAAATTCTGATTTGCCAGGGTGCATTAGATGGCCGTTGTTATTTCTGCGTGTCGCGTATGAATTTGATGGTAATGTCATTTCCCACGTCGAAACGATATTCACGAATTCTGGTCTTTAGGTCTCGTGAGGCTTCACTACTGATAGTTCATCCTCTCACGGTATTTCCTCTGACGTAATTGCCGCCATTTATTGCTTTTACTATGTTAAACTTTTGCATATATCCACGTATACATGAACGCACGCGCACACACGCATACACTCATACGGTCACACACAACTCGTCGCGCAGTTGGTAGAGTTCCCGGCTGCCATTACGGAGGTCATGGTTCGAATCCCACCTATGGCTGAAGTAATTTCAGTATTGCTGCGCTGCGGGTTGTTACTCCAACACTCGTGGGTGGGGAGTTGGGTGTGTGTGTGTGCAAGTAAGGTCACAGCATTATCCATAGATCGGTCATATGCGAACTCTGAGCTCTTCCGTGAGGTAAAATAGCTGTCGTTCACGAGTCCAACACGTGATCCAAAGACTATGGTGAATCTCTCTCTCTCTCTCTCTCACACACACACACACACACACACACACACACACACACACACACACACACACACACACACACACACACACACACACACACACACACACACACACACACACACACACACACACACACACACACATACACATACACACACACACACACACACGCACTCACTCTCTCTCTCTCTCTCTCTCTCTCTCTCTCTCTCTCTCTCTCTCTCTCTCTAAGGGAAAAGCTCTCTTCCCGTGAAATACAACTAGGTAAATACACAAACACAAGCGCGCACAAACATGCGCACGTACGCACACACACATAAATATGCGTGCCACACGAACACACACACACACACACACACACACACACACACACACACACACACACACACACACACACACACACACACACACACACACACACACACACACACACACACACACACACAGATTCACCATACATGCACTGTATAACTGAGATAGTGGAAAGTGAGATCGAAGGTGAAGCAAATGAAAGATTAAAGAAAATATATTCAGTAGCTCATACAGAAGACGTGGTTGAGGTGATGGATATTAGTGGCTGCTCCTCTTCCTTTCCACATGAGCAATTGTGTCAAATACTTGTATGTATTTATGTAGTTATCATAGAGTCTTGCTAAACAAGATAACTTGAAATAGGACATCAATTATGATTCCATGGCTTAGAATGTACTGGTAAAAGGCAGTGGTTACACAAAATTTGAATAGAGTATTTGGGACTAAAGTCTAGATTCGGCTAACATAGTCAGATAGAAATTGGTTGGGGAAAGAGGAAAATGCATCAAGTACGATGAGACAGGCTGTAACATCCTCTAAGTACCATTTATGTTTTTAGCACGAGATCAGTAATGAAAATTCTAAGCAAGAAGGACGACAAATAGGGATTAGAGAAAATATAATGAATGTCTGAAACTTGAATGTCTTTGTCTAACTTGGACTAATCGCTTCACTCTTCGATGCTCAACACTGTTATTGGTAACGATATGTTAGTAGTGTGCGAGTGAATGCTTTGAATCAACATAGATTTCTTTTTAATAATGACGATGATATGGATTAACGTCACAAACTCCCCCCTATCGGAAGGCTAGGACGGTGCCCCTCACAGAGGGCTTTGTAGCGTGGAATTTAATGAACCATGCCCTTGGTTCAACTTCGCTGGTGGCAGGATTCGAACCGCCATCCCCTCGACCTTCGCCGCAAGTAACGACGCGCTAACCCGCTCATCCAGCGAGCTTTTTAATAATAATAAAGAAAAACTGTTATTTTGTTCTTGTTCAGGAAATGCCACAATATGAGAGAAATGAACACCGATCTTAAAAGAAAGGGAAATCTTGTACAAAGACGTGATTGGATTAAACGAAAACCTCCTCTTTTGTCTTATATAATCGGAAAGCTAAGCTCATTGATCTTATGAGATAATGATATATAATAGTGTTGTAATCTATTTGAGACCATAAGCAATATATGTTTTCGTTATATATGTCTATTCTGGTGAGGGATGAAAATGAAAAAAAAAATGTCAGGACGCAATTTATAAAGTGAATGAAGGACGTTTCCTTCCAAGGGTAATAGAAATCACCCACAACTTATAGCAGTCACATAAAGAGTATCACTTGTGGTAGGACGGAAAATAAACACCGTGATTGAAGATTGAAGCAATTTCCGCAATTACTGCTGGTTCGCTTGGCCGAGAGACGAGTAATATTTTTTGAAAGATCGTTAAAATATAAAACATTTCGGTCAGATTAAATGTAACATGATAAATGATAGAATGTCAAAAATTATACATTCAAAGGAAATATCTATAATATTGTAAAATAAAGAAAAAATATTATCACAGTTTTATCTAAAGTGAATGAGAGGGGCAATGAAAAATATACTTGTTGTGATAATGAGCTTTGGTATCTTAAAATATTTTACCTATGAGATTGTCCTACCTCAGCCGTGGGTGTCAATTGAGGCCTCGGTTCGAACCCCGTGGCGAGTTTCGGAAATTAAATACATACATACATACGCACACAAACACACACACTCACACACACACACGCACACGCACACACACACACACACACACTCTGACTGATGGACAAATGTGAGACCAATTCTTGGTGGAGTGAGTGTGACCACTGCAGCAGACATTGCGGGATAGGAGGCGGTGCAGAGGGAGGGTCGACGTGAGGAGGGTTGCCCGGTCCCCGCGCTGCGGCGGTATTCATGGACAACATTAGTCCCTGTGCTGGCTCGGCAACCATGGGCAACATTAGTACGGGTCAACGTCTTGGAAGGCTCCTGCCATGATGTTTTCCATTAAGAGAGATGATAGGGGTCGTGTTTCACACTAAGTTGTGATGCGGATCCTCTTGTCTTCTGTAATGGGGCCGCAGTTTATCAAAAAAATATCTTGATGTTCTTTCCGCCTTTCTCGTGTGACTTAGTGAATGCGTTTTTCTTTATACATGTATGTATATGCGCATATACATATATATATATATATATATTCATATCTACTTATTTATATTCTGTAGACATAAATGCACACATACAATACATGCATAGAGTATAAATTATATAAACATGAATAGATGCATACGAAGACAAATATGCACGTATGTACAGAACATTTATATGAATGAATATATACATATATATATATATATATATATATATATATATACATCATATAAATATATATATACATACATTATATATATGTATATATATATATATATTTGTATATATATATATATATACATCATATAAATATATATACATGCATTATATATATATATATATGTATATATATATATATATATATATATATATATATAAGGAATAGAGGGGAACACACAAACAGAACAAGAGTTTATTCTTTGACTAGTTTCGCATAGTGGTGTTTCATCAGAAAGAATATTTGCACTACAGAATAACTGATAATAAATACAAATTGTATGAAGAGAGAGAGGGTATAAGGATAGGTCAATTCTTAATCACGGGTGCTCGAAATCATTTGGGCTGGTCGGACCGGCGCTTTGTGTGGCGCTACGGATGATCTGATTTCCTGTCTTCTTCCATTCTGTTGCTGCATGGGGTGCTGTTTTTTTTTATAATTTAATATCCCCTATTCTTTTATTTGTGCATTTATTTATGGCTATGTACATGGCTTCTACAATTTTCCTCTCTTTCTTACTGAGATTGTTTTGTAGTATATCTGCTTCCTCCCATTTTGGTAGGTGTCCTTTTTCTTCAATGTGGTACACGAATGCGCTGGTGTTGCGGTGGTGACGGACATCGGCTCTGTGTTCTTTAAGTCTTGTTGGCAAACTCCTGTGTGTTTCTCCAATATAAACATTTTAAAACCTGAGCAACACGCAGGAGTTTGCCAACAAGATTCTCCTCATACATTTTGTATTTATTGTCAGTTTTTTCTGTAGCGCAAACATTCTTTCTGAAGAAGCACCACTGCGCGAAACTAGTCAAAAGAATAAACTTTTTTTCAACTTGTGCGTTTCCCTCTTACAATCTGTCAGGATGTCTTCGTATACATACATACATACATACATACATACATACATACATACATACATACATACATACATACATACATACATACATACATACATACATACATACATACATAAATACATACATATATACATACATTCATACATACATACATACATACATACACACATACATACATACATTACATACATACACAAATACATATATATATATATATATATATATATATATATATATATATATATAAATATATCACAACTAACACCACAGTCGGACGAAAGAAAGAGTTGAGTTAGCGAAACTACTTATCTCGATTGCTAACTGCAATCCTCTTCGGTAATACAAAGTGGAAGGAAGATGCTATCTTAAATAGCAACCTCTTACATAGGAAAGGGAACTTTTAAGAGGCTGTTATCTAATATAGCATTCTCCTTCTACTTTTGTACTACTGAAGAGGATTGCAGTTAGCAATTGAAATACATAGTTTTGCTAACTCGACTCTTTCTTTCGTCCGACTGTGGTGTTAGATGAGATTTACAAATGTGTTATTACATATTTCAGTAATATATATATATATGAATATATATATATATATATATATATATATATATATATATATTACTGGTGAGAAATATATATATATATACATATAAATATATATATATATATATATATATATATATATATATGTGTGTGTGTGTGTGTGTGTGTGTGTGTGTGTGTGTGTGTGTGTGTGTGTGTGTGTGTGTGTGTGTGTGTGTGTGTGTGTGTGTGTGTGTGTGTGTGTGTGTGTGTGTGTGTGTGTGTGTGTGTGTGTGTGTGTGTGTGTGTGTGTGTGTGTGTGTATGTGTGTGTGTGTTTGAAGTTGATATACGATTCTATCATTTTTGTTATGTTTTTCTCGGGCATGTGTCCTTAGATGCATTGCTTTGGACAAAGTCGTAAACTTTGTTTTGTGTGGAAAGATACCCCGAGTTTGTGAACGGAAATCTAGGACCTAATGACAAATGCGTTGAAAAATAAAATGAATATGTATTATTTGGTTTGTTTTCTCTTTTGTATAAAGCATTGCAAACTTTTTATATATTTTTTTTGGGGGGGAATGTTTTATATCATTTTTACTATCCCGATTGTTTACCAAGAAAGATGGGCACCTATAGCTGCACACATATATTTGTGCAATTGAATTCAAGGAATTCCTTAAAATATTTATTTCAGGAACTGATATTATTTTCGTTAAATAGGAAGAGTACTTTTTTCTTCAAGATTACCCATGTCGCATGGAGATCAACCTAGTTTAATGGATAAACACATCACAATTTTCAAGCCAAAATTTATCTAACTGATTTTTAGATTATATCTAAATGAATAGGTAAATTAATTTTTTCTGTCGTCCTGGAGTTTTCTTATATTTCATGGCATTTTTATTTTGCCTGACACAAAAGTTGGGAAAAGTGGTCGCCATTTTGATGAAGTATGTTGATGTATCTAAACACAAAACTTTTATTATTTTTGTACATAGGGCATGCAAAACTGCGCTGTGAAATGTAATGTTCTCGATTTCTCTCCGTTTAGGCCATGTCAAAACGGTCGAGAAAAGAAGGAAATCGATGTGTTGTTTGGAATTTAAGCAAATTGCAACTAAAAGACAGTGTTGGTGTTTTTGAGTCCCCAAACCCAGAGAAGTCGCCGGGCAGACACAAATTCTGGTACTCTGTCGATTTCTGCACCCGGGCTGATCTTGTGTACAATTGGGGTACTTCACGACTTTGTGCAGACCACTTTGATGAATCTTCTATTACAAACATTGGCTTCATTCGGTATTTACAAGATACTAACCAAGAGACAGCAATAATAAGTAAGAAAAATATAAAATAATTGAGCATGCTTGTCCAAATCCAGACCTGATGACTAAAAGGTTAATATGTGGGACTTTCTGGTCCACCCTCAAGAACCAAGTCATTACTCCCGCTGGGATGTGTACTACTCCGTCCCCAAACAATTATAGAGACATCTAAGATTAGGAGTGTAATCATTAAAAGGATCAGAAAAAGGGTAAGTGTTTTTCATTTGTACATTTGGTGAAATTAACTTCTTTGGAAAAACTAGCTGAAAGACATAGTCAGTGTGTCATGACATCATGCATGAATCATATAATATTGATATTCCATGGAGGTACATATGCTTAGGCCTACCCCCTTGGATTAGTGTTTTTTTGTAGTGAGGATGTACACCTAGGCCTATGTTTCTTATAGCTTGATGTGAATTTTAACGGTCAGTGCACTTTATATTTCAGATAACTGATGAGGCATTGAAAGCTACGAAGAGCTTAATATCCCGGAGCAAAAGGTTGATCACGAGTCTACTACTACACCCCATGATTCAGTTCCCAACACCCGTAAAAATGCTGTAGTGCAGACTGTCTAAAGTATGAGTGGCCAGGCAAAACGTCGAAATTTTCGTAATTGACTTTTATATTATATCTGACGAGGAAGAGGAATTGATTCAATGTGAGGTAGGTGAGCCTAATTTTAAAATTATAGTATTAGCAAATACCTGTGTGCACGATGTTTTGTAATCAATCATCCCTGCTACTGAGTCATGACAACATTACGAGTATTTTCATTTGTGTCTTTTTAGGAAAACAAGTCATGACACTGTGTCAGAAAGAAGTACATCATCTTCTATTCATGTTTGATGCAATTATTTGTCACTTGCCCTGTCTGCAGCTCAGAATCCAACAGATTAGTTAAGAAGATGGACACATTCATCACTATAAACCAAATGTGTGTCAACAAAGAATGTGGATTTGCAAGTGTTGTGGAAACTTCAGTACTGTATAAAAAAATTAATTTCACATTGGAGATAGACAAGAAACATTTGAGTTTGTAATAGTAACTTTCACTAAACATAAAATAAGTAATGAATTTTTCTTTTAAAGATTTCACATAATTCTTTTTAATTTTTTCAGATTATGGGATAATCAACCCTATTACCAGAATTTATACTCTTTGGATCTAGCCGTAAACTGAAACAGTGTGATGTCTTCAAAATCAAATATGGTGATAATGAAACTGAGACAAAAGAACTTAGGAGTGACCTTACAGCATTGCTTCTTAAATTTCTCGAGTACATGATCCCTTTCAGTTGTATCAAATGTACCATGACCCCAGCCTTTAAAAGTCTTCTGAAAAAGTACTAACTTTTAATGTCGCAGATACTATTTTAAAATTTAAAAAACAATGACAGCAAAGAGAGCACTAACAGAAACATTATTATTATTGTTTCTTAATGTTTATTAACAAAGATATATCTAATCATTTATATTTATTAGCAAGATGTGTTTTTTTATACAAGAAAATCAATACGCGGGCCTGTGTGGCTGAATGTGCATACAATTGGACCCACCATGAACCCCAGGAAAAAAAAATCATGACCCTTTTTGGGGTCATGACCCGCAGTTTGGGAACCCCTGTCTTAGACCAAACTTTGTCTGGAGAGGTCATAGCATATAAAGTACTTACTAAATGCTCCAACAAAACAACAAAATTGGACAGAAATGCAAGAAACTTTGATTTAGAAAAAAAAAATCCTGGCGTCTGTACTCATTCAAAGCCATTTTGATTATGCTTGTAGCTCAGGGTGAAATGAACTATCCAAAAGTGGTTCAAAATAAAGATCATAAGATCTATGTTAGACTTGCCTTGCAGGAGCCATATAGGAGCTGATGAATTTGAAAAAGTAGTTATGTTGCATGCTAATTTCAGCATTAAACGACTGAAATTAAATCATGTATCCAAAACCTAGAATTATAATGCTACAACGTACCTAAGATCCAATTTCTAGCCAGTAGTACATGACCGCGCCAGAAAAAGCTCAGACCGCTACCGAGTCAGACACTCCAGCTCATTTTGTAAAACAGCTTATCACAATAGTACTGTATAATGGAATTACCTCTCTTTAAACATCAGAGTTAAAAAAAAAGCTTTTAAGGGTCAGGTTAAAAATATTTTTAGTTCTCAATTGACAGCCAAAAACCAGAACTATTTTATTTATTATTAGGTTTTTTCATATATCACGGTGTTACATCCAACGCTCAGATTTTTTTTTCTATGTAAAAAAATTGTGCGAATGCAGTTATTATAGATATAGTAAATTACTTTTAGTACTAGCTTTCGTATAGTGGTAAATGTTCAATATCTGTATTATATACACATGTACTAGTATTATTATTGTAACATTATTTTATTATATTTTATTTGTCTAATATCTCAGGTGTCATAATTTTTTCTTTCTTGGCATAATTAGTTATGTCAAAGATTATTATTTGTAAGAACTTATGATTAACAATTTGTGTTCTTGGCTATATATATTAAGTTTTCTTTCTTTACATAAAGAATTATATCAGTGATTATTATTTTCCTCCAAAGATTGAACTTTGAAGAAAAAAGAAGCTATAGAGAATTAGATAAAAGTTCTCTTAAAATCATTGACGCCACTTGTTCTTTAGCATTTAAAAGAAATTGCTTACGAGAAAGAATTTGCCCAAAAGTTATATACATATATATATATGTATATATATATATATATATATTTATATATATATATATATATATGTATATATATATATATATATATATATACATATATATATACATATATATATATATATATATATATATATATATTTGTGTATATCTGTATACGTGTGTTTGTATATATAAATATATATATATATATATATATATATATATATATATATGTGTGTGTGTGTGTGTGTGTGTGTGTGTGTGTGTGTGTGTGTGTGTGTGTGTGTGTGTGTGTGTGTGTGTGTGTGTGTGTGTGTGTGTGTGTGTGTGTGTGTGTGTGTGTGTGTGTGTGTGTGTGTGTGTGTGTGTGTCTGTGTGTGTGTGTGTGTGTGTGTGTGTGTGTGTGTGTGTGTGTGTGTGTGTGTGTGTGTGTGTGTGTGTGTGTGTGTGTGTGTGTGTGTGTGTGTGCATGTGTGTGTGTGTTTATATGTGTATGTGGTGTGTGTCTGGGTGCATCTATATATCTTTCTTTGTGTGTGTATATTTATGTATATATGTGTGTATTCGCTCGTTGGCGTGTGACTTCTCTGTATATATATGTTTTCACTCATGTGATTGTGTATGTGTATGTGTGAGTTTCATGTTCCTCTATATTAATCATACATGTATAGGCACAGTACTAAGGGATGGAAGTGTACGATATAATGTGTCCACACTTTTGTAAAACGTGTTAGGAACGCAACGAAATACGAGTAAGTTCACCGACGATGACCAGGCACTGTTTTTTTTTTCATTATTATTATTATGTTCTCAGCATGTTTGCAGCACGCTAGAACACACTTCTGCAACGCTAGATTAACATAATTTTACGCATGTCATTCGGACAAATTTGATAATCATATAATGAAAATGTCATGACTGTTGCTTTCTGAATACAACAAACGTATGGAAAAAATGCCTCCTTAATCAATGTCCATGAAAGAACATTTCCGACATGTTTCTTGTTACCATGGTGATGGCTGAGAGTAACATTAATATTCATAAGACTGACTGCCATAGTATTAAACTCGCCAAGTTGTATGACA
>NC_134796.1:6724032-6736532 GCF_046742065.1 Oratosquilla oratoria | reverse complement strand
CTAAATATCAAATTAAGGTTATATTGGCAGCGGAATGAATTTTAGCAAAAACAGGAAAATTAGCAAGAAGTGAATAATACAAAATTATATGGATGAAAAGAGACATGAAAGATGAGGAAAGAGTAGGAGATAGGACATTATGAAGCGAAGTTAAGAAAAAAAAAGAAAATAACGAAGAAGGAGAAAAAGCAGATTTATTGGAGAGTGTTAGACACGTGACTGAAAGAAATTGTATATTCAAGAAAAAGAAACAAAGGTTCAGAGAACGAGATAGAGAGAGTAGAAAATTAAAACTAGATTATACTAATATAGACGGATTAATCACAGGATTAAACAAACTTATTGATTACTTATAAGAAGAAAAACCAGACATATGGGAATTGTGGACACAAAATTAAGGCGTTCACTAATACCAAACAGTATTGGACATGGATCACATAACCACTGGCTTAGAAATAGAGAGGACAAACAGGATAGAAGAGTCATGTTCCTGGCTAAGAAAAACTTGAATATGACGAAAGTTACATATAGAGAGAACAGGGTGGAGATGATTATAATAAGTGATGAAGATAGTGACATGAAAAGTAGAAATTTTGCAGTGGTTTATGGGCCCCCCAGAACAGGGTATCGGAGAGTTAGATTATCCTAAAATGTTAGATGGTACGAGACTTTCCTTGAACGAGATGCTGAAGGATGGAGGTAACTTGATACTTATGAGAGATTTTAACTGCAGAGAAATCTGTTGGGAAGAGGTGACAGTGAAAGGTGAAGAGTATTAATGGGTAAATGTATTACTTGACATTACTACAGAATGGAAAATGAATACAATGGGAAAAAAGCAGATTTAGAAACAATGAAGAACCGTTGAGATTAGATTTAGTATTTACGTCTGAACCTGAAATTGTGGACAAATTTGAATACAAGACACCAATTGCGAAGAGTGACCACATATTACTTAAGTTAGAATTAAAGGAGGAAATATATATAGGGAGAAACGAAAAATACAGAAAAGGAAGAATGATGTATAATAAAACTGGTTTTGAGAAATTTAGGAAAAAAAGTCTTAAAGCGAGCTGGGAAAAATTATAAAATGAAAAAGCACAAGTGGAAGAAAAATGGATGATTCTGATAAAAATCTATAGAGAAAGAGTGGATAAATATGTCCAAAGCAAAAACAGGAAAAAGCATATATTAAGTGCTGGTTTTACAAGTGCAGCAAAGCAAAAGTTAGAAGAGACAAAGCTTGGAAAAGATGGAGAAAAGGCAAAAGAAAAAAAAATAGTAGGCGGCAAATATATATCAAAGGAATATGTAAAAATACGCAGGGGAAAAAAGTTATGAAAAATAAATAATAGAAAAATGTAAAGATAAGCCAAAACTATTCTATAGATGTTAACGGTAACCTAAAAAAAAAAAAAAAATGAAACTACGCCAAGGGAAATAATAGTAACACGGAAAGAAATAATAGGCCAATTAATAAACCTTGATGTCAGAAAATCACACGGCCCGGATGGAATTGCAAACTGTATGTGTGTGTGTGTGTGTGTGTGTGTGTGTGTGTGTGTGTGTGTGTGTGTGTGTGTGTGTGTGTGTGTGTGTGTGTGTGTGTGTGTGTGTGTGTGTGTGTGTGTGTGTGTGTGTGTGTGCGTGTGTGTGTGTGTGTGTGTGTGTGTGTGTGTGTGTGCGTGCGTGTGTGTGTGTGCGTGTGTGTGTGTGTGTGTGTGTGTGTGTGTGTGTGTGTGTGTGTGTGTGTGTGTGTGTCTGTGTGTGTGTGTGTGTGTGTGTGTCTGTGCGTATGTGTGTGTGTGTATGTGTCTATGTATGTCTGTGTGCGTGTGCATGTATTTACAAATAGACATCCATGTATATTATGCACTCATATATATGTATTACATTCACGTTAATGATTAAAAGAGAAATGGAACATTAGACTTGCCTTATACATAAGTTTAAAAATGTTTTATGTATGTTTTATTAATCCTTAAGTTGGAACAAATTATCTGGGACATAATCTATCTCATTTCAGAAAGTGTCATTGTACATACAGTATGAGCTCAAACTATGAGGGAATTATCTGCATAAACACATTTAACAGCCAAACTATCAAGCTGCCATCCGCCGGTGTTGCTAAACGAGTCACCCGATGTTCCGAGTCGTGATGGACATTAATGGGATTTGGAAAGCACTGAAGGAAAATACAAACTCAGTGTAGATTGGGTTGATGGCTCTCCTGTTCCAGAATCAATGTTTGAATTGTTTGTCTTCATATGTACAGAGATCTGTGATTTCTCTACCTCAATGTATGGTATGAAGAAAATAATCTTCAATGATATTGATGGATATTTAAAACTGAATAGAATTTTTTAATGATAGACAAAAAAATAAGAATCAAGAAAAATATTCAAAGATCTTCTTCAGGTAGGTAACAATGTTTACTCCCTAGATTGGATTTTGAGGCAAATGAAATAGTCACTAACTTCTGATAGCTAAACTCATGCTGGGGACAATAGTTAATTTTTCTTTTATGTGAAAACTGAAAACTTGTGAAAATAAATAAAACAATAATATTGAAAAGAATTAACCAGTCATGTCAAGTGGTGATGAAAATTATGAACTTAAATAATGAATGTCAATCGATGTGATGAAAAAACAAAACAAAACATGATTTGTTTGGTTCTTCAATTCATTTATATGTTTGAATGTTACTCACAAATAAGCATTATACAACATGATTCTAGTATGCAACACTTTCATATCAAAGGTATTTAGTCACTGTTATTTTCCTTGGCAATAAATAAAAATTATTCTATAAATTTCTCTATTCTAAATTTCAATAAAGGCATTTCAATTGAAAAGGTATGTGTATATTACTCAGTCTTTAGATACATACAGACATGAAAAATAATCTTAATATTTGACCATATTATGAGAAATTGATATATATGATTTTGAATATGCATCCAAGTATAAAACATTAATAGATATATAATGTCATTAAAATGATGTCTAGGTAACCCAAAAATTCTATTTAGAATGTTGTGCGCGAGTCTAGCATAGGGAACCAAGGCATGTAAATGTAGATATGAAGGCTTTTCAATAGAAGTTAACACACACAATCACCCACTCACTCTCGCTCTCTTTCTCTCTCTCTTTCTCTCTCTCTCTCTCACACACACACACACACACACACACACACATACACACACACACACACACACACACACACACACACACACACACACACACACACACACACACACACACACACACACACACACACACACACACACTCACTCACTCACGCGACTTAACGGTGCGGTGGTAGCGTTCGCGGCCGCCACTACGGCGGCCCGGCTTCGAATCCAGCCCTGGGCTGAAATAATTTGAGTATCGCTGCACTGCAAGTCATTACTCCAACTCTTGTAGGCAGGGAGTTTGGTGTGTGTGTGTGCGTGTAAGGTCACAGAATTACCCATTGATCGGTCATACATGAGCTCTAAGCTCTCTTACGGGAGGGGAAAAGCTGTCGATCACAAGCCTAACACGCGATCCAAGACCATGGTGAATCACACACACAGATAAACACACGCGCACACACACACACGCACATAAACACACACACACACACACACACACACACACACACACACACACACACACACACACACACACACACACACACACACACACACACACACACACACACACACACACACACACACACACACACACACACACACACAAACACACGCACGTACACACGCACATACATACACACACACATACACACACACACACACATACACACACATACACAATCATAAGTTTTCTCACCAATATGTACCACAATAAATGGTAAGTAAATAATTTTCTTAATGCTCCCCAAAACCATATATTCTGTCATCCCTAAAAGTCACTTCCTGGGTGTCCCCCTTGCTGCTGCTCCATATGCTTTCTCCCCTTTCTTAGTTTTTATCATACATACTTACCTTTCCCTACCCTAGTTGCTGTTTATCATATACTCGAGTACACGAGAGAAAATGATCATGGTGTAATCCATATCTGCATTTCTCTATTTTTTCTTCATATTATTAGTAAATATATATATATATATATATATATATATATATATAATATATATATATATATATATATATATATATATATCTAGTGGGGACCAGTATTAGATGTTTTGAGTTAATTTAATGTGCTGAAGACTCCTACGAAGAATGGGACTTCTAAGAGAGTAGAGAGGGAACCAGTTATACCATAAGGTGTGTCCGACTGAGAGAAGGTGACAGCGAACTACTATGTCTTATTGCGACTTTGATATCCCCTAAGCATGATTTTTTTTTCAGATTATATGAAATTATAATCTATTCATTGTTTAGTAGGCACAAAAAAAAGTCCTGGTCATTGGCTTTAAATATATATAGTTATTTGTGCCTTAGTCTGTAAATAGACTATGTTGGTTCATTACGTGTCCTATGTAGAGAAATTTTCTCCCATGTGAGATTAAATAGGTCATGACTAGAGTAATCAAGTAGCCTCTTGTGGTATACGGGCATGATATGACTGTCAAAAGAAAGCTAGATTTAAATAGATAAATATAGTCTCGGTAGTAAGGAGTTTTGATTCATGAAATGAACTGATCCGCATCCTGGGTAAAGAAGCGTTGATAATCTTACTTGCGTGAAAATTGTGTAATAAATATACAGTTTAATGTGTTTATATCGTGTTGGCAAATGCAATATATTCTCATAAATTTAGGATTAAAAAAATGATTCCTGACAGTCACTAATAACTACCACTTGCCCTGGCTTTCCAAATATTTCATTGCTTAATCCGTAGCTAAGCTTCTCCGAACAAGCCTCCTCTACGCACCTGGTGTGTCACGTAATATTAGAATAAATCAGTTACAAAGAATACAAAAAGATCTGCATTGTGTTGCATTATATTACATAGGTGTGGGTGAATTATCATCCAAGCAATCAATGCAATAACGGCCGGCAAAATGAATGACTTCTAAGTCGACTTAATTTTTCTTCCACCATATAATCATTAATATCATTATAAATTAGTGTCAAGATCTATATGATCAAGAACAAAGGTTGTATCAATCCGCAATATGTATACATACATACATACAGTACATATACCAAAGGCTTTTTCCCCCTGCACGGGGGGGTAACCAAAAAGAAAAAGGCATAGAAACCACTCCCACCCATTCCATTTCCTATATATTCCACTCCCCTCCACCCTCCTCCCTCCCTCTTATCTTGGCACCTCTTCGATGACGGGTCATCCCTGCATCCTGTCCACTACCCTGGGTCAGAAGCAGTGTCCCAAAACACAGCTCATCCATATCAAGGCCGCTTCATAAATTTGGCGACCCCCCTCTCCACCCCCCCCCCCCCCAGGCAGAGAAGGAGAAGACGGAGAGAAACCCCTTCGGGCTGCGTCTTTTTTTTTTCTCATACATACTTCCTCACCCTCCCATCGCCCATCCACTCCCCCTCATGCATCACAACATCATCTATACACAACCCCTCTCCATTCACCCCTATCTTCTGTCCTCTCTCGTCCTTCCTCCACAGACATTCCTCTCTTTTGTAATGCCCCTTTTGCCCCATCCATCAATCTCATCCTCGGACGCCCCCATATATTCCTTCCTTCCACCTCTGCCTTCCACACTTCTTTTACTAATCTTTCTTCACTCATTCTTTCCATGTGTCCAAACCATCTTAATACTCTTTCACCCTATCTCCCAGTTCCCTTTCCACCCCTGTTCTCCTCCTCACCTCCTCGTTTCTCACTCTATTTAGCCTAGTAACCGCTATCATACTTCCCAGACATTTCATCTCAAACACATTTAAACTCCTTCTCTCTTCCTCTCTCATGTTCCATGTTTCTGCCCCGTAAAATGCTGTAGGCACAATCACTCCTTCATATAACCTCCTCTTAGTATCCATTCTCAGATGTCTATTTCTCATAACACTTTTTAATCCACCAAGGCATTTACTTGCTTCTCTTAATCTACATTCTACCTCCACCTCCACTCCCCTCTTTCCTGCCACATTCGTACCCAAGTATCTAAAACTATCCACTTCCTCCAGTCTTTCACCCATAATGCTCACTTTGAGCCTGCTGTCACTCTCTCCCCTTGTACATCTCATCACCTTACTTTTACCCATATTTATCTTCAGCTTCCTTCTTTCACACACCTTCTCAAACTCTGTCACTAACTTCCTCAATCCCTTCTTTGATCCTACTGCAAGCGCAGTGTCGTCAACAAACAACAACTGGCTCACCTCCCACTTTTCTCCATTTTCTTTAATCATCTTCAACCCCTGACCCATTACCCTTGCATTCATCTCTCGCACCACCTCATCCATGTGAAAATTGAACAGCCAGGGCGACATAACACATCCCTAACAAAGTCCCACCTTTACTTCAAATAATTCACTCTCTCCATTTCTAATCCTAACAAAAGCTCTACTACTCTCGTAAAAACTGTTGACGGCTCTTAACAGCTTTCCTCCTATCCCATACATCTGCAGTACCTCCCACAGTGCCTTCCTGTCTACCCTGTCAGAAGCCTTTTTCAGATCCATAAAAGCCCAAAAAACATCCTTACCTTTTCCTATAGCTTTCTCACATATCTGTCTTACCACAAAAGTCTGATATACACAACCCCTACCTGTCCTAAACCCACACTGTTCCTCACCAATTACTCCCTCTATTCCTCTCCTAATCCTCTCAGTCAAGACCCTCCCATAAGCCTTCTCAACTACACTCAACAAGCTGATCCCTCTGAAACTACTACACTCATATTTGCCCCCCCTTTCCCTTGTAAAGTGGAACTATACAGGCATTCCCCCAGTCCCCCGGCACTTTACCCTCTCTTAAACAAACATTAAATAACCTCACCATCCAGTCGACAAGAACTATACCCCCTTTCTTCAGACATTCTGCATGGCATCCATCCAGATCAGGTGCCTTACCTGTTCTCATTATCTTAACAGCTGCTCTCACTTCACCCTTCCCTATTTCTCCTCCATTTTCATCATATATATATAGATACATATATATATATATATATATATATATATATATACACATATATATACATATATGTTTACATGTATATATATATATATATATATAGTAAAATTAATTTCTACAAAAATATATGACGACATGGGTGCGATACAACTATCAGTATACCTGAACCACGAAGCTTCGTCCTTTTTATATGCCTGGGCGCAAACTGAGACGCAGACGACACAGCACAGACCCAAGGCAAATTTCCTGTTGCTGGAGTGAAGTACAATAAATGTCTCACACTTGGAATGCTTTTTAGATGTACTACTTCAGTATTTCAAGTGAGAGACAAGTTCAAACTGTACTTCAATTCAGGAACAGGAAGTCTGCCTTTGCTCTGTGCTGCGTCGCCTGTGTCGTCTGCATCTCTGCATTTAGTCTAAAGGAGGTAGCTACCCATTGACACCCACCTCACTCCCAGCTATCACCTTGGCGTCCACTATCGAGGTTTGTCTTCTGTGGAAACAAGCACGTAAATAGGATCAGCATCAGGCAAATGTGCCATATAGCCAGAATTGACGCCCACGGATTATGCTGGTAACTTACTTAGACTTAGCCTCAAAGTAGTCTGGTTTGATACGAAGTGATTCCAGCGAGACCCCACGATTCTCCGAAGGCACTTGGTACTAAAGACATCGAGATCATCTTGTCAGTACATATTCCCATATCTAACAGACATCTCATACACAGAGAACACAGATAACTTTAAGATTCGGAATTTTGTCCTGCATATCTATCGACAACGCTATACATTGGATGAATGAGTCCATAGTACCATGGGCAACGCCAATTTAGTTAGTGATATGGCAAGTGATTGTGTTACCGTGTTCAGCGCCGATGAAGCACAATCTCTACTTAATAGAATTGAAGCCTTGGAGAAGGCTGTTAAATGCCTTAATGAGGAGAATCGAGTTCTCTGCTCGAGGGCCCAAAATACGGAAGACAGAATTAGCTATGAACATGTAGTAGGCGCTGAAACTATCAGTTCTTAAAAAATAATGATAATAAAAAAAATGAAAAATAAAAACGATTAGACAAATTTATGGATGGGGATGACAGGTGGTGTTGGATATGGAGCTGCCTGGTTTAGGTCTTATGGTCTCTTGCAGTCTCCTTTATTCTTATGTTCTTATGTTCGAAGTACCCTCTTGGCATGATCCACCACTGCTATGCATTACACTATTAAGGTATGTGAAGTTTTCCAAGGCCTTAATGTCTTCACCATAGGCATGGACACACTGAACTGTATCATCTGGTAAGCCCTCAAACGCCAAGATCTTGCTCTTGGTCCAGAAGACCTGGAGTCCAAACGGTCTCACCTCCCTGTGGAGTGACTTGAGGATTGTAACTAGGATGCACAAGAAGAAGAGTATCATCATTTAAGACAAAGTCAGTGACCTTATTGTTGCCAATAGATGCTCCATAACGATACTGATCGGCATCAAACACACACACACACATATACAATATCAATGACAAATTCAAATCGACATATTTTACGAAATATTCAGGAAGAATTCATCAGCTTCAACACTCGCCGCATATTTGCAATCGTAACAGAAATTCATATATTCGATACTAATATGCACTACTCAAACTAAAGGTACATACCAATGGGGACACATATTTTACTGAAACCATCATAAAGAATACGTTTCATAATGAACAGCAAACCTCGAAAAAAACACATGTATACAACATACCCATTAATAGAATACTCAACATCATCATAAAAGAAATAGTGTCATTCAATATAAAACGAAGTTAATAAAGATAGACTAGAACCACGTTGAAGTCGAGGGTACGTCAAAAAGATGACTGCCATAAAAGGAAAATTGTCTGGGAGAACTGCAAATTATTGATGACGTCATGTGTGACTTAAGTCTTTTCTGTCTTCTTTGCTCGGGTCTGTCGATAATGCTCAATAAAAGTTCGTACCTAATTGTATCATCACTATGTTAAGCTGGCACAGTTAGGTAAGTTATAATATACTCGTAAGCAAACGTATACCTGATGTATAAACCTCCATCACAATTTACACATTACTGACATGTATCCTTCATTGACAAGGAATTTTAATGCCCAAGCTTCAAGAAAAGATTTACAGAATAAAAGTGTGAAATTCTATTTACATTCACATTGATTTCGGAATATGAAGTTGCCCTACATTATAAGTAGTCTTGTTTCTTTTGAGCTCAAAGTTTTGCAGTTAAACATCAATACGATTCTACGAGTATGACTTTGTCCTTACCAGGACTTCTTCAGAGTACACACACCTTCAAACAATTCACACCCTAAATACCCGCCGGAGCTCTCCCCGTTCCGCCATGATCGACCTGACCTCTCGTCTTCCTCCGCTCTGCCTCGTGAAGTATTTTTTTTTTTTTTTATAAACCCATCGCGGTGGTTATTGTTTGGATGGGAAGCGATGTAAGCTGTTTCAGTTATTTTTATTCTTTTCTTAGGAAGTCCTTTCTGCAGCACCTCTATTCTGTCCCAGTCTAGATATATTGAATCTATATTGTTTCTTCTGTCATAATTCAAGATAACTGTGTTGTAGAATTCGAGTAAGTTAGTCACGCAAGAACGTTTCCATCTGAAACCATGCTGGCTATCATTTATCAAACGGTTACTTTCTAAATGATGTTCGATAGCATCTCTGATGAGAGTTTCCTATAGTTATTTGGTTTCTTTTTTGTCACCTTTTTTGAATATAGGAGTAACGTTAGCTAGCTTCCATTCTTTTCGGACATCTCCGGATATATATATATATATATATATATATATATATATATATATATATATATATATATATATATACATATATATACATACATATATATATATATATATATATATATATATGTGTGTGTGTGTGTGTGTGTGTGTGTGTGTGTGTGTGTGTGTGTGTGTGTGTGTGTGTGTGTGTGTGTGTGTGTGTGTGTGTGTGTGTGTGTGTGTGTGTGTATTCACTTGGTCTTTGGATCACGTGTTGGACTCGTGATCGACAGCTATTTCCCTCCTGGAAGAGAGCTCAGAGCTCGTAGGTCCGATCTATGGGTAATGCTATGACCTTGCACACACACACACACCCCCAACTCCCCGCCCACGAGAGTTGGAGTAACACCCCTCAGCGCTGCGATACTGATATTATTTCAGCC
Organism: Oratosquilla oratoria; assembly: GCF_046742065.1. NCBI lineage: Eukaryota > Metazoa > Arthropoda > Malacostraca > Stomatopoda > Squillidae > Oratosquilla > Oratosquilla oratoria. The sequence goes on along the minus strand of NC_134796.1, from coordinate 6,726,267 downwards.
CCGGGCGAGGGTCGAACCCGGACCTCCGTAGTGGCAGGCCAGAGCTCTAGCCACAGCGCCATGAGAGGTGTGTGTGTGTGTGTGTGTGTGTGTGTGTGTGTGTGTGTGTGTGTGTGTGTGTGTGTGTGTGTGTGTGTGTGTGTGTGTGTGTGTGTGTGTGTGTGTGTGTTTGTGTGTGTGTGTGTGTGTGTGTGTGTGTGTGTGTGTGTGTGTGTGTGTGTGTGTGTGTGTGTGTGTGTGTGTGTGTGTGTGTGTGTGTGTGTGTGTGTGTGTGTGTGTGTGTGTGTGTGTTTTGCACAATTTATGTGTGCTTACATTACATATATGCGAGTATGTGGATGAATGTATGTGTACACATGCACTATTACGCGTGTACTTACATTTACGTTTTGTCTGCTTGTATGGAAGTATGTATATATTGAATATACCAATGACTTTCTCTCATCTTTTTATGTGGTGGCCAATTCAAAACGTGTCTTAACTCTTCGTGGAAAACATATATGAAGATTACCCAGCCATCTCACTCATCCCCTAATTAGATACTTTTCAAGACATGCATATAAACACAGTTGTATTCTTATGTACCCTCCACATGAGAAAGGAAAGTCAGAGGTGGTGTCTTAGGATTTATATATGAAATATCTAAGAGTAGCAGGATTCATTGAACATTGAAAATGTCTAAGTATTTCATTTATGATGGAGATTTGTCTGCGAACTTATAAGAACGCTGCGTTTCTTTGGTCCGTAACGGTGTCACAAAATTCCCGAAAATACTGAGAATAGAAAACCTATTCAGTCATTATCCCATACAGGGGTGTATGTTTACATGTGTGTGCATGGTATATCCAAATGATCCTATGATTTTGTGTGCCACACTGATTTACGTTCTTACCTTTTTAATGTTTTGGGTTCTTGGTTAGCGTGGCCACCAAAGTGAGGGAATTTCAGTGGACGTAAAATTTTACGGTGTAATTGTGTGGGCGCAGTAATAGCCCTCAACTCGTTTTGAAATCAGCACTTTCCTACCATAAGTTCCATGTAAAAAGTAAAGGGCATAAGCTAAGTATACACTTATTGCTTAATGATACCGTGAGGGCGTTGTGGAGATAGAACAGACTGTCCGCTGTAGGAATAGGTAATCCTCGAAATCTATCAATTCTCTCGCCACCACCATCACCACCACTGCCATCATTATCACTACCACCACAACCACAACCACAACCACAACCACAACCACAACCACAACCACAACCACAACCACAACCACAACCACAACCACAACCACAACCACAACCACAACCACAACCACAACCACAACCACAACCACAACCACAACCACAACCACAACCACTACCACTACCACTACCACCACCACCATTTTTTCACGTAAGATCTGAAAACCGGCTACTGGTCCCTTCCGTATGGTAACCGATAACATCGAAACAGTCCTACAGTTTTACACCAAACCAGCATTGACAACAATCCAATACTTCTTCGTAGACATATCTATGTGAGGATTCGACGACCGATACTACGAGGCTGCTTATTTCTTGGTAAAGAAACACGAGCCTACAATAATTGTAATTATTTTCTCCACGATAAATATAATGCAAAGTATGCATTTTGCACTATATACGACACGGTTTTTTAAAGTATGAATACTGAAAGGTTTCTTGAATTTAAAGAGATGCTTTAGGAGTAATGAAAGCCTAATTTGAAAAATTACCGTCTGCAACAACGAAATTAACAAAATAGAGATTCAAATAAATTTCCATGCTTAAGATCTTTATAGATACAATAATTTCAACATTGTAACATTCTTTAACTTAGAAACTAAAACATTGGCATCCCTTCGATAAAAAGACCACTAGTTTTAGGAAAATAGACTCATCGGTTGTATAACTGCACTGAACAGGTTCATTGTATGGGCTTAACCCTGGTATTAGCAGGCTTTCTTAAGAGGAAGAAAAACGCTCAAAGGAAAAATTGTGTGTTGGTAGGATTTACCTATTCGGATTTGTGATATCCTTTAGCTAAAAAGACCACTAATTTTAGGAAAAGTAGAGTCATTGGTTGTATAACTGCAATGAACAGGTTAATTGTATGGGCTTAACCCTGGTATTAGCAGGCTTTCTTAAGAGGGATAAGAGATGCCCAAAGGAAAAATTGTGTGTTGGTGGGATTTACCTATTCGGATTTGTGATATCCTTTACAAACTTTGCCCAAATTAAGGAC
>NC_134796.1:6714032-6716532 GCF_046742065.1 Oratosquilla oratoria | reverse complement strand
ATATATATGTGTGTGTGTGTGTGTGTGTGTGTGTGTGTGTATATACATATATATATATATATATATATATATATGTGTGTGTGTGTGTGTGTGTGTGTGTGTGTGTGTGTGTGTGTGTGTGTGTGTGTGTGTGTGTGTGTGTGTGTGTGTGTGTGTGTGTGTGTGTGTGTGTGTGTGTGTTTGTGTGTGTGTGTGTGTGTGAGTGTGTGTGTGTGTGTGTGTGTGTGTGTGTGTGTCTGTGTGTGTATTCACTTGGTCTTTTTGATCACGTGTTGGACTCGTGATCGACAGCTATTTCCCTCCTGGAAGAGAGCTCAGAGCTCGTAGGTCCGATCTATGGGTAATGCTATGACCTTGCACACACACACACACCCAACTCCCCGCCCACGAGAGTCAGAGTAACGACCCGAAGCGCAGCGGTACCGAAATAATTTCGGCCCTGGGCAGGATTCGTACCATGAGCTGCGGGCCACTATTGTGGCAGCTCAGCGCTCTACCAACTACGCCACTGAGTGTGTGTGTGTGTGTGTGTGTGTGTGTGTGTGTGTGTGTGTGTGTGTGTGTGTGTGTGTGTGTGTGTGTGTGTGTGTGTGTGTGTGTGTGTGTGTGTGTGTGTGTGTGTGTGTGTGTGTGTGTGTGTGTGTTGGTGATTGTGTGTGTGTATTTACTGCTTTACATAATTCATCTTAAATTCATATATTTTTTCACACTCTCGTCCAATTTGTTCCAGATATCCACTACTCTGTGTGGATTTTTTTTTTCCAAGTCCCTTCTATAACTTTTCTTTCTGTGTTTCTTTTCATGTCCTCTTGTATTTGCCTTATCCCAATTTAGTAAGTCTTTTCTATCAAGGGCTTCCATTCCTCATATGATTCTTTAGGTGGTCAATAGGTCAACTCTTTCTCTTATTTGTTCCAGAGTCGATAATTCGAGTTTTGACAATCTCTCTTCATATAATAGTTGTGGAAGAGTTGGGGCCATCTATGTAATACCTCTTTGGATTTTTTCAACTTTCTTTATATTGTTTTTAGTACTGGGTTTCTATAACGTCGCTCCATATTCCAGTTTGCCCTTATCAGTGTGACTAGTATTTTTTAATCTTAACAATTTGTAGGTTTCTCCGACAATTTTGTTAGTCTGTTTATCAGTGGTCATGTTCTTTGTGATAATCACTTCCAGGTCTTTTTCAGAACTCACTTTCTTTACTTCCTTTGTACCGATCTTATATCGTCCTGATATTCTTTGTTTACTTTTTCTAAATTCCATTATGCTACTTCTGACTCTATTCCCAAACCCTGTTTAGGTCTCTTTGTAGCGACTCAATCTTTTTCTGCACTTTTTTTCCTTATCAGTTTTGCGTCGACTGCAAAGAAGTTCATGTAACATTCTACAACATCATCCATGTCATTTATATAAATAGCAACCATTGTCGGAGCTAGTACTGATCCCTGTGGGACACCACTCTTCACTTTTTCCAAAGTAGAAATCTTATCTCTGAGTACCACTCTCATTTTTCTTTCATGCAAGAAATCCTCCGTCCATTTTAATAGTTTTCCTTATATCCAACCTTTGGTTTCAACTTTTCTTAATAATTTTTTTGTGATACTTTCTCATAAGCTTATTGTAAATCTAGGAAACCACAATCAGCCCATCCATTCTTTTCTCCTATTATATCTATTATTCTTAAATATAAATAAGTAAATTTTGTGGTACATGATTTTCTCTGTTTAAATCCAAACTGTCTCGGTTTTAGTATATTGTTTTCCTCGAGGTGCTTTTTCCATCTATTTTTAATAACCTTTTCACAAATATTCTCTACTGTGCTTGTAAGGGAGACTGGTCTGTAATTGGTTGGGTCTTGTTTCCCCCTTTGTATACTGTTACGATATTCAAATTTTTCCAGTCTTTCGGTATTTTTCCTTTTATAGTGAGCAGCTTATTACCTTAGATATTAGTTGATCTATATATTGTTTTAGTATCCAGTGTGTGTGTGTGTGCGCATTGTATATATATATATATATATATATATATATATATATATATATCTGTGTGTGTGTGTGTACATATGTATATATATATGTATATATATATATACAGTATATACATAGATAGATATATATGTACATACATATACATATTGTTCTTCTCTCGTCGTTACGACGAACACCATCTTCTCATCCTTTGGGATGGTCAGGGTCAATCTCGGTGAGTGCGCAGATGAATGGTTAGGCCAATCCGCGCTCGGAAGGTTCTTTGGCAGAGTGGATATGGAATGGTAGCGACAGCTGGAGGTTTGCAGTCTTTTTTTTTTTTTATACTTGTCTGCGTTGCACAGCAACAACCCTGTTTGCTTCGCAGATTTTCATACCATTGCATATAGCTGTTTGCCACCTTCCACTGTCATGTTCTGTGTGCTCCCATGTGTTATGTTTAAAACTGAAGCCTTTCCAAGTGGTTTCTACGGTGTACTTACAGAGGGCTTCTTAGGGGGTTCGAGGGA
>NC_134796.1:6699032-6704032 GCF_046742065.1 Oratosquilla oratoria | reverse complement strand
CTTTGTTCGACTCGTGATTAATATTTCTTATCCTCCCAAATAAGAGCTTAACAACATAAACTTAGAATAAAGCAAATATTACATTAAATAATTGGTACAAATACGGACATACTCGAAAAAAAAGATACCGCTCTTCACTCCAACATTGTTATCCAGGAGAATATAATAAAATTGAAGGCATGGCAGGATTTCATCAATAACATGGTCTCATACGCTGAAGATACAGTTTATAATTTTGACCTTTAGAATTCCGTCTCGCCTACACTGATGCATGGTTCTGTTTTCCAAATATGAATGAGTTCCAATTCTTTTGTGCTAACTCTGCCACAAACAAATTGAACTAAACAACGCCCTAGAATAAAAGATTTTATTCGTAAGTAATTATTCACTTGTCTATTTTCCAATTTCTTTACAATTTTCGTCCCTTCACATAAAATGATCACTTGTTTGAATTACTTAACTGATCACATTTTACATTTGCCCTGTTTATCGTAATGCAAATATCACACTGTATCACCATTCCAACAAACACTTGGTTTCGACTATCCAGGATACTTATTTCAGTATTCAACGCTATGACGTTACCTCTCGACCCGATGCACCCCAAAGTTCAAACTGTTGTATCAGAACGTCGTTCATCAGTTCATCTGTCCTCCTCCGATTATGCTTAAATTAGATATGATTTATACAGATCTCCTTTTACTAATGATTGATGATAAGTAAACGTGATTTTTCCAATTAATTGCTCGAGAATCCTTATATGTGTATAGGTATGATGGTATATATATATATATATATATATATATATATATATATATATATATGCATGTATATACATATATATGTATGTGTATACATATATGTGTATATATACATATTTACATATATATACATATACATATACTTATACATATATATATACATATATATATAAATATACATATACATATACATATACATATACATATACATATACATATACATATACATATACATATACATATACATGTACATGTACATGTACATATACATATACATATACATATACATATACATATACATATACATATACATATACATATACATATACATATACATATACATATACATATACATACACGCACACACATACGCACACACACACACACACACACACACACACACACACACACACACACACACACACACACACACACACACACACACACATATATATATGCATATATATATATATATACTTGTATATATATATATATACACATATATATGTCTATATATATATATATATATATATATATATCCCGATAGGATCACACGCCATGATAGGTATTCTCCAACATATATGAAGACAACCATTAACAATCTTGCTGACCTCGCACTTCTCAATCACAAAGCATCTGACTCAGAGAATGCAACATATCACAAACCATCATGCCACCGACCAGCAAGGACCGAACATAAGTACCTAATGTCACCAGACAGTTCATTAACCTATCATTTAATACTTACTAGCTTATATAATTATAACTGCAATACATACGCCATAATCTAACCATATCTACGAAATATAGCCATTCATTACTATATGACTCACACATATATTAGCCCCAAATGTATTCGCTAACTAACAACCACACCAAAGGTTCCTAGACGGACCTTTGACCCTTTATCATAAGGCGACTGAGCTCGATAGATAGAGGAGCTAGGGAGACTCTCTCCCTTATCTCACCAAAGGAGATATTTCCACTTTGAAGGTTGTACTCTGAAGCTGTAATTATTTTACCTTGAAATCTGCCTCAATAAGCATAGAACCCACTACCACTGCTCTTTGTGTTACCCACCTTTATCACTTGCATATTGGTGGTAGTCGGTGTTTCCAGGCCAATCCAAAGAGACCACCAATCACAAGTACCCGACTAAAACCGTCGTCCACAGCCAAGCCGCCCAACCGTACGGAAATGGACGTAAGTAGACTCTAATCTTTGACACATTGTTCAAAATACTTGGAAAATGTTGGTACGCCTGTGTATCGATGCACCACTGTTATAGCTTTGTAGTTTATAAATGCGCGTCTTTATTATAGCAGCATTCAGTGAAGACATCTTAAATATTAAAACCAGATCATGTCGGGTGGTTTTATGTCCGGTAGCAACACGGTTTCGAAATATTCCATATAAAGGTTAAATAATACTGGGGAGAGATTAGAGCCCATACTACATCTAAACTTTTGCTAGAAAAAATTATCTTTGAAGGAAAAAACATTAGTTGTGATACATAGATTGATTAATTTTAAGATTATAGGAATAGGCAAGGGAAATTGTTCTTGGTATGGATGTAGTTTGGTTTCCAATAAATTTAATACTTCATCTGTATTGACGTTAGTGAAGAGAGAGACTATGTCTAGGCTTAGTAATTTACTATTTACAGATGAAGTATTAAATTTCTTGGAAACCAAACTATATCCATACCATGAACAGTTTCCCTTACCTATTCCTAAAATCTTAAAATTAATCAAGCTATGTATCACAACAAATGTTTTTTCCTTCGAAGATAATTTTTTCAAGCAAAAGTTTGGATGTAGTATGGGCTCTAATCTCTCCCCAGTATTATCTAACCTTTATATGGAATATTTCGAAACCGCCTTGCTATCGGACATAAAACCACCCGACATGATCTGATTTAGATACGTTGATGATATTTTTACGTTTTGGGACGATAGTTGGGGACCATTTAATGACTTTCACTTCAAACTTAATAATTTGTCACCTAGTATAAAATTTAAAGTTAAATGGGTAGAGGACAACAGCATTCCCTTTCTGGATATACTAGTGATCAGAAGTCATGGACATTTGGATTTTACAGTATATAGAAAGCCCATGCATACTGGTAGCTATTTACATTTTTTTAGTTACCATCCAGAAAGGGTTAAACTAAGTGTTGTTTCGGGCCTCTATTTAAGAGCATTAAGAATTTGTAGCGTTCAATTTTTAAATAAAGAATTAGACACAATAAACTTACAATTGAGCAAATTAGGTTACCCAACTTGGTTTTTGACAAAAGCTCTTAGCAAGGCAAAAATCAGCTATTATAAGAACTCTTCCCAAACAAACAACCAGCACAATTGGGACAATACTTGTATAAAGATCCCATACAACCATTTATTGGACGAAGCTTCTAACATGTTACCACAAGATAAAATTAAATTGGTCTTCAATTATCCTAATAACATTTTTCATAAAGTAGTAAATATACATCATAAACTCAAAACAGATGATAACCCAGGAGTATATAAACTACCTTGTAAAGATTGTAATGAGGTCTACTGGGGTCAAACTGGTAGAGACCAGAGTAAAAGAGCACAAAAACTCTGTCAGGTATGCACAAAACAACTCCGCGGTCTTCCTCCATACATCAACAAAGGATCACCGCATAGATTGGAACAATCCAGAAATCATTTATAAATCTAATTGTAGCTTCAGGAGAAAGATAGTTGAATCTTTCCTCATTAAACACTTGCCAAATTTCAATACACCTAAGGGCAATGGTCACCTGATTGTATAACAACTTATACTGTGAATAAATTATTACCATTACCGAATCCGCCCCACCTCGGAAATGTGACTTAAGCCACCTCCCCTTGTTCCTACTTTGTACCTCTCTCATTGTATATATTTTTGTACATCTTACCTTGTATCTATCTGCTGAAGAGGACCACAGTAGTGGCCGAAATATACAGTTCGTCTGTTTCTTTTGCTTTGTTTCTCCGACAGTGGGTAATTAAAACACACACATATATATATATATATATATATATATACATAAATACATATATATATGTATATATACATATATGTATATATGTATATATACATATATATATATATATATATATACATATATATATATATATATATATATATATATATATGTGTGTGTGTGTGTGTGTGTGTGTGTGTGTGTGTGTGTGTGTGTGTGTGTGTTGTGTGTGTGTGTGTGTGTGTGTGTGTGTGTGTGTGTGTGTGTGTGTGCGTGTGTGTGTGCGTGTGCGTGTGCGTGTGCGTGTGTGTGTGTGTGTGTGTGTGTGTGTGTGTGTGTGTGTGTGTGTGTGTGTATGTGTGTGTGTGTGTGTGTGTATGTGTGTGTGCGTGTGTGTGTGCGTGTGTGTGTGTGTGTGTGTGTGTGTGTGTGTGTGTGTGTGTGTGTGTGTGTGTGTGTGTGTGTGTGTGTGTGTGTGTGTGTGTGTGTGTGTGTGTGTGTGTGTATCCATATAAATGTGTGTATTTTTTCACATACATAAATATAAATATATCTAAAAGCAAGAGGACCTTATTTCTATTTTTCCTTCACGTTTTCCTCTCCTTAGTTCACCTAGAAACCCTTAACATCCACTCCTATTCATTTCCGCCTCTCCTTCTCGTCCTTCTTCATCACCGTTTTTGCTCCGGTTCTCAAGTTGTTCCTCTTTTAACAGGGTATGATTGAAGTGTAGGAAGGTCTGTGGATTTAGTAGACGGAATAGAAGAGGGGAGAGTTGAGTGATATACGAGTATCTTAAAGGTCAGAAGTCAAAACTTTCGTTATCTGTGTTAAATTGATATGTTACAGTACTTGTGTTATGTCTTGCTACCATTTCCATCGTTGTCAAAATATATCATAATTCAAATACTCCTTATTAAAGGTGAATGTTGAAATATATGAGCACGTTTTTATTTTCATCTGTCTCTATTGCCTGGATTTTTCTATTACTTATGCACCTTTTTTGTGTCTTACTACCATTTCCATCGTTGTCAAAATATATCATAATTCAAATACTCGTTATTAAAGGTGAATGTTCAAATATATGAGTATGTTTTTATCTTCATCTGTTTCTATTACCTGGATTTTTCTATTACTTATGCATCTTTTTTGTGTCCCCATGGTACATTTAAACTCGTTTGGTATTCACATAGATTCTTCAAACTAGAAACTCGTGTATCACCATATTTTAGCTTCATACTTCC
>NC_134796.1:6664032-6674032 GCF_046742065.1 Oratosquilla oratoria | reverse complement strand
ATTTATATCTCGCAAGATCAAGTTTGTTCTTAAATTCTTGTATTGTGTTTGCACACACTATTTTTTCGTCCAATTTGTCCCACATATATATCACTCAGTGTGGGAAGCTGTTCTTTTTCAGGTCTCTTCTGTAGTTGTCCTTTTTGGGTTTCATTACATGTCCTCTTCTTTTTCCTCTGTCCCACTTTAATGAGTTCTCTCCATCTAGGCGTTCTTTTCCTTCCATAATTCTGTAGACGGTTAGTAGGGCCCCTCGTTCTCTTCTTTATTCCAGGGTCGGTAATTACAGCTTGGCCATTTCTTTGTTTATATATCCTGTTTGAAAGTGTTGGGGCCATCTTTGTCGTTGCTCTTTGTATTCTTTCCAATTTTCTTATATTATTTTTTGTACTGGGTGACCATATCAGCGCTGCATATTCCAGTTTTGGCCTTATCAGTGTTTGTAATAGTTTCTTAATCATTTCCTTATCCACGTATCTAAAGGTCACCTTTATTGATCTCAACAAATTGCATGTTTCTTCGACTATTTTATTTATATGTTTATCTGGCGACATGTCTTTGGTGATAATTACACCTAGGTTCCTTTCAGAATTTACTTTCTTTACTTCTTTTCCATGAGTTTTATACTTTCATGATATTCTACTCTTGTTTTTCCCAAATTCGAATATACTGCATTTGTTGATGTTGAATTCTAATTCTCATTTCTTGCTCTACTATGAGGCTTTGTTCAGATCGCTCTGTAATGAGTCAGAGTCTATTTCGAAGTTTATTCTCTTTAATAACTTTGCGTTATCCGCAAAGAGGTTCATGTAACATTCAATACTTTTGTCCTTGTCATTTACATATATATCAAACATTATCGGAGCTGGTACTGAACCCTGTGTGACGCCACTATTCATTTCCTCTCATTTTGAATATTTGTCTCTGACCACTACTCTCATTTTTCTTCCATGTAGGAAATCCTCCATCCAATTTGATAGTTTTCCATATATGCTTCCTATTGTTTCCAGTTTATATAGCAATTTTCTGTGTGGTACCTTATCAAATGCCTTTTGTAAGTCCAGGAAGGGACAGTCTACCCAGCCATCGCTTTCTTGCAATATATCTTTCAATCTTGAAAGAAACAAATCAAATTATTGGTACATGATCTTCCCTCTCTGAATCCAAATTGCATCGGGTTCAGTATATTGTTCTCCTCCAGATATCTTGTCCACCTATCTTTGATGATCCTCTCACAAATTTTAACTATTATTCTCGTTAGGGACATCAGTCTATAATTTGTTGGGTCTTCCTTATTTCCCCCCTTATATATTGACACTATGTTTGATTCCTTATTTCATTCTGAGTTATCTAATTCCTTCATTGGAGGAATGCTGACTTCACTTCTTTGATCACAGTTTTGTAGATTTTCTTCTTATTTGGTGAATACATATTTCAAATGTTTGTTCATAGTATCTGCCATTTCTATATATTTTGTATATTCTCTTTTACCTTGACGCAATTTAAGTATTTCCTATTTATCTTTTAGTTTGCCGTTTACATATCTATAAGATAACTTGGGTTGATCTTTACATTTGTCTATTGTGTCTTTTTCATAATTTCTTTTTACTTCCCCACGTATTTTTACATATTCACTTCCTAGTTTGATGTATATCTTCAATTTCTTAGATTTCTTTCTATTTCTATTTTTTCCAGACTTTATCTTTTCTGTCTTTTACCTCACTGCATTTTTTTTTATTGTACCAAGATTTTATGTATACCCTTCCCTGTTTTTGTCTAGGTACGAGTAAGTACTTGTCCACTCCTTCATTATAAATTTCCTTCCAAATTGTCATTTTCTCTTCCACCTTTGTTTCTTCATTATTAATTTTTCCCAATTTGCTTCTTGAAAGAATTTTCTAAGTTTCTCAAAATCTGCTTTGTTATACATTAATCTTCCTTCTCTGTGGTTTTCGTTTATTTCTATATTTTGTTTCTTCATTTGATTATAGTTCTAGTAGTATGTGCTCACTTTTTCCAATTGGTGTCTTGTATTCAATTTTATCCACAATTTTGGGTTCTGATGTGAATATCAAATCCTATCTCGAGGGTTCATCGTTATTTTCATATCTGGTATTTTCCTTGACCCTTTGCGTCAATGTGTAATCAATTATCATTTTCAGTAATACGTTTCCCCAATGATTTTCTCCACCTTTCACAGTCACTTCTTCCCAGCATATTTCTTTCGAGTTAAAATCACTCGTAAATATCAGATTTCCTTCTTTCTTTAGTATTTCATTTTGTGTTTTTCTTGTGTCTTCCAGCATTTTTGAGTCTTCGCTTTCATTCTATGGGTGAGTTTTAGGCGCGACATAAATCACTGCATACTTTCTATTTTTCATATCTCTATCCTCAACTCTCATCATAATCAACGCCACATTGTTTTCTCCTTCTGTGATTTTTGTCGCATTTAGACCTTTCTTGGTAAGCAAAATGACTCCTCCACCCTGCTTTGTTTCTCTGTTTCTGATCCAACAATTATATAATCCTTGGCCTATACTATTTGGTGGTAATGATCCTTACAATTTTGTCTCCATAATCCCCATTATATGTTTTTTCTTGTTCTAGATAGTCATTCAATTCATCTATTCCTGATATCAATCCGTCTATGGTGGTATATGTTACTTTTTTTCCTTCTCTGCCTTTCCTTCTTACTCCTGTATTTCCTTTTCCCTTATGTATCGTTCCCTCAGTCTTAAGTCCATCACTTTCAGGATAAAAACCCCTCCTTTCGTTCTCCATTCTTTTCTCGTTCTTTTCCTTAGTTTCTTCTTGTAGTGTTTTCTCTTTCTCTTTTTTCTCATCTTTTAGTTCTTTTTTATCCATATATTTTTGTAGTTATTACATATTGCTAGTTTTCATGCGTTTGTTAAGATTTCTTCCGCTATCCTCTGTGAATTAGGTTTTACTTTAATAGGCCTATTCTTCTCCTCAGGTTATTTGTCCACTATTTATATTTCTTCTATTCCCTTTTCGAGTCCTTGTGACTCCTCTTTTTTTTTCTAGTATTTGCGTCACTATATTCTTCTCCTCTTTTTCCCTTTGGAACCTTATTAGTCCATGTTTCTCTTTGATGCCATAGATTAAAATACATTCTTTTTTGTCAATTGTGTCTCCTACTGAATCTTTTTTTTTCCTTTATTACTTCTATCATAGTATCCTTTGTACTTTCATTCATTTGTTTTATGAATATTTCTTTCAATGGATTTTTTTGTCTTCTTTCATTTGGTTTTAATTTCCATCATGTTTTTTATTTCCATATTTTCACCAACTTTGCCTGCTTCTATTAGTATCCTCTCATTAACTTTCCTCAACAAAATTTCATTTATGCTTGTCATGATTTTTCATCTTTTCATTATAATTTTTTACTATAGCCAGTTCCTTTTTCATTTCCTTCATTTTCCTAATTAACAATCCATTTTCCTTTCTTACTTCACTCACATATTTGTACAATTGGTTATGTTCCCTTTTCCATTCAATAAATTTCTTTTTCATTTCAAATATTTCTTAGTTTATTAGTAAGCTTTTAAGGTCCATACCTCTTTTTATTCTAAATCCATGGAATAGTATGTCTTCATATCTTGGACTATCAATATTAAAACAAATTCTAACCACTCCCAAAGACGTTTCATACTTACTCGTATCTAATCTTCTTTTGGTTGTCTCAGCGTTTGTCAGTTTATCTTCCTTTTTGTCTATTTCCTTTTTTTTTTCCTAAACTTGATCACTTTGCTACACCAAGGATCTACTCGCCATCGCCCCCCTTCCGTCTGTTTACAACTAGGTAAAGCGCCACTCATTGGTCGATGAATCGCTAGATTTAGCGGAGCGTTCTCAGGCACATCCGATTCGTTCGATTGTCAGTGTGTGTGTGTGTGTGTGTGTGTGTGTGTGTGTGTGTGTGTGTGTGTGTGTGTGTGTGTGTGTGTGTGTGTGTGTGTGTGTGTGTGTGTGTGTGTGTGTGTGTGTGTGTGTGTGTGTGTGTGTGTGTGTGTGTGTGTGTGTGTGTTTCTGTGTGTGTATACATTTATATCTAAATATAAGAATGCATTGATTATGAAAGTCTATAGAGTGTTATCCCGTTTATCCCTATATCGTTCAAACACTGTCATTCATCTGTCGGCTTCCCTCATCAGTTGCCGGCGGTCCATGTATCACTTTAAGGCTCATTGTACACACTCTTCCTCGCCTGCTTCGATATCACAGAATCTTTATGAACACTTAATTCAAGTGACGCCTTATCTTAACCACATATCCATGCACAGGAGTGGATTAGGGAGACGAGAAATGAGGGAGAATAATGAATTCCTAACAGGAAATAAATGGAAAATAATCTAGGTGAGGGGATGGAGACGAAAAGGTAAAAATAAAGGTCTTGCCTTACTGTGATAATATGTTTACACCAACTGAGTGTTATTACATACTTATTTCGTGTGCATATATATATATATATATATATATATATATATATATGTATATGTATATGTATATATATGTATATGTATATATATAAATATGTACATAAATATGTATATGTTTATGTATATATTTAAATATGTATATATGTATATATGTACATATATATATATTTATCTATATATATATACGTGGGGTTAAAAACGACATCATTGTTGTAGTTATTCAGTTTGTCTTTGAATTCTCGATTTTCCTGATTAGATATTTTCCATTAACCGGGTGAATTTAAACAAAAAATACATAGGTACAGTAATGGTGAAAAAATTACATAAATATAATAAATATAACAATTATGTGAAAATTGTCATCTTTATTCTATTTTCACATAATTGGCATCTCTATCATATTTATGTATTTTTTGTCACCATTACTGTAACTATGTAATTTTTATTATTTCAGTTTATTCTTGAAAATATCTTCTTCAAGACGAAACGTCGAATTCAAATAAGAAACAATGTAAGAATATAGAGACTTAGTTGCAATTCACCCAGTTAATGGAAAGTTTCTAATCAGGAAAATCGAGAATACAAAAAAAAACAACTGAATAACTACAACAATGCTGTCGTTTTTAACTCCACGTGTATTACTGAGAACCTACTCCCCTCCTTTACTAATATATATATATATATATATATATATATATATATATATGTATATATACATATATATATACATATATATATATATGTACACATGCATGTATATATACATATATATATATATATATATATATATATATATATAGCATATATAGCATATATATGGTAAAGAGCTGGAAACTTTCCCACGTAACCTCACAAGAAACCATGGACCAAAGAGGGCAAAGAAAAAAAAGGAACGGAGTAAATGGGAACAATGATAATAATGGAGTTGCTACATCGCCCGGTCGAGATGACTATTGGGAAAAGGTGACCCCTGACCGTTAGCAAGTGACTGTCCATAAAACAAACAGCTCAAATAAAACAAATAAAACAAATGGCACAAACAGAATTAGAATTAAACTAAAGATCGCTATATGGAACATCAGAACCTTGTACCAGACCGGCAAGCAAGCAAGCATAGAAAGAGAAATGAACTGAATGAAAATAGACATCATGGGATTAGAAGTTAGATGGCCTGGGGTTTGATGTATGGAGACGAGGAAGGCAGCCAGTTAATATACTCCGAAGGAGACACAGCACATAGAGGTGTGGTTACATTAATGACAGAAACAGCAGCCAAAACTATCATGGAATATTGGCACATTTCTAATAGAGTAATAATGGCTAAACTTAGAGGAAAGACAATTGATATTAACCTGATATTATAAATATGTCCCAACAAACGAGAGTGAAGAAGATATGAATACTTTTTATGAAGAATAAAAAAAAGCAAAGGAACAATGCAAAGAAGTTACATTAATTCTGGGGGACTATAATGATAAAGTAGAAGGTAGATTCAAGGATGTAGGGCAGAATGGTATTGGAAACAGAGATGAGAGAGGCACCAGCTGGGTTGAATGGTGCACAGAAAAAGGACAAATCATCATGAACACATGGTTCAAACACCACCCACGCAAATTATATACATGGAAAAGTCCAAAAGACAGATATAAGAACAAAATCGATTACATAACAGTAGATGAAAGATTCAGAAATGAAGTAACACAGGTAAAAACCTATCCAGGGGCAGATGGAAACTTGGACTTTATTCCAGTAATAACAATAGGTAACATAAAGATAAAGAAACCACCAAAGAGAATTCATATCATAAGTAAACAGTTGAAACTATTAATGAACACAGAAATCAGAGAACAATTCAGTATAGAAGTTAAAAACAGATATAGAATGAAAGATGTAGCAGACGAAACAGAGGTAGGATAAGCTCAGTGGGAATGGACGACACTACAGAAGGCCATGGAAGAGGGGTCAGAAATCATACCAACAAGAGAACGAATAAATAAAAAACTATGGATGACAGATGATATTCATGAATTAATGGAAGAGAGAAGAAAATACAAAGACAAAGAGGAAAAGAAATACAAAGAGCTTAACAGAAAGGTACATAGGGAATGTGTAAGAGTAAAAAAAAAAAAAAGATGGATGAAAGATGCATAGAGGTTGAACACCTAGAAAGAACAGACCAACAAAAGATGCATGAGAAAGTAAAAGAAGTAATAAAAACAAGAATACACAAATAAAATATATAAAATTTCAAGAAAGACGGGACAGTAGCAACGGAAGAAAAGAAAAAATGAAAGATAGATGGAAAAAATACATCGGGGAACTTTTTGCAGATGTAAGGGAAGAACTAGAGGACACTTTTAATGAAGAGGGTCCAGACATAATGGAAGATGAAATAAAAACATCACTATAAAAAATGACAAAAGGAAAAGCGACAGGAGAAGATGGGATAACAACGGAAATGTTTGAGGCTTTGGGATATTATGGAATTAAGATTATGACAGAAATAGCCAATAAAGTGTATGGAACTGGGGAATTAATAGAACGAAAGTGCCAGTCAGCTTTGATAGCTTTACCAAAAATACATGGGATTTTAGAATGTAGCAAACATAGAACAAATAATATCATGAACCACTTAATAAATGTATCCTTAAGAATTATTACTAACACAATAAGGAACAAAATAAGGACAGAAATAGCTAATAAACAATGTGGGTTTGTACCAGATAAGGGAACAAGGAATGCAATTTTTGTTGTAAGAATACTAGCTGAAAATGTTAGAGGTGCAAAAAGATCTATATACCTGTTTTGTGGACTAGGAAAATGCATTTGACAAACTGATACAATGAATTAATAGAGATGTTGAAGAAATTAGGGGTGGATGGAAAGGATTTAAGGTTAATCGCAAATCACCATTGGAAGCAAGAAGCAGCAGTGAAATTAGGAGAAAAACTGTCTGATTTGCAAAAGATTATAAGAGGCGTGAGATAAGGATGTGCAATGTCGACAGACCTGTTTAATTTATAGTGAGATAATCATGAGAGATATTTACCATCTAAAAAAAAGTAACAATATGAGGAAGAAATCTCAATAATATTGATACGCAGATGATACTGTGTTAAAGGAATTAGTTACAGCAGTAGTAGAAGCAAGTAGAAGCAGAAGTCTAACAATGAATAAAAAGAAAAGAGAAGCAATGGTAATGACGAAAAAACACGAATGTCTAAGGGTAAGAATTTAAGTAGTAGGAGGAATATTGACACTGATGGACAAATTCATTTACCTAAGAAGAAGGTCAACTTCGAATGGGAAAAGCGACGAAGAGATAAAGAGAAGGACAGCCATAACAAAAAATATATTCAACAAAATTAAACACTTGATAACTAACAATGAAATTAGAATGAGAAGAAGAAAAATATTTCTAAAATGTTAAGCTTGGTCAGTATCATTATATGGATGTAAAACTTGGACAATTAGTAAGCAAATGAAGGACAGGATAAAAGAAGTAAAAATGAGGATTTGGAGAAGGATGCTAAAAATTTCATGAAAAAAACGAAAAAAGAAGAAATACTGCAGCAAATAGGAACACAGAAAGAAATAATAGCAGCTATCAAGTAAACACAGTTACATTTTGTAGGACACGTCGTGAGAAAACATTTAGAACATACGTGCCTACGGGGAAAAATAGAAGGAAACAGAGCAAGAAGAAGAAAACGCAAAAAATGTGTATACGGGTGAAGGACATATATAGGAGAAGAAATAACAAGCGCCATCTTGTTAAAAAGAGCCATGTGCATACAGGAATGGAGCTCCATGATGGCCAACGTCCAATTAGATACGGGATCCCGATTGAGCACCAATCAATATATACATATATATATATATATATATATATATGTGTGTGTGTGTGTGTATGTATATATATATATATACATATATACATGCACATACATATATACATATATATATAATTAAAAGTGATGGCTAGTTCTGCATTATTTATTTTCTTAAAGGTATTTTTCATAGACCTTATTATAGATTTGTTTTCCTTAGAAAGGAAATTTGTGACTTGGCTGTATGTAGTCATATCAGCTAGATCTCAATTTCGGGTTCAAGACCTTTCTTCAGTAGCTATAGGGTTGTTCTGTCTTGTAAGGATATAATTAATCCGATAAGTCTTGTTAAAGTTCTAAGTTTTATACTAGAGTTTCTTACTTACTAATCAATTTGGAGGAGGTCACCTGGTATTTCGGGCAGTGACAAAATGTCACGTGCACTGGTTCTTAATTTAGGGATATACACTAATATTTCCGTAGATCGCACAATTAGTTACAACATCAACAAAGTGAACTACGTTGACACTACACCAACACTAGATATTCCAGAACTTATACTACGGGAACTGCTTGAATGCTGTACTAAAGAGGTCCCGTTCACTTGCTCCCACGGGAACAAATATTGTCAAATTGATGGATTTACAATGGGATCCCCCCTCGGAGTATCAATGGCAAACTTCTTCATGGGCTGCGTAGAACTTTTTAGATTATAGAAAAGCCAGATATTCATTGTAGATACATTGACGATACCTTCATTAAGACCAAGAACAGCAACGAAGATGAAAAACTCCGCCACCTACTACAAGAGACATCTGAACTCACTTTCACAATGGAAGATGGCTTGACGGAGATTTACCCATCCTCGACCTCCTAGTGAAACAAACTGAACATTCTTTTAATATAACGGTGTACACAAAACCAACAAACCCTGGGCACTGCCTTAATGTTTCTAGTTAAGGCTAGAGTAGTGAGTTTATTCACTACTCTAGCCTTAATTTTTATGACCATCGCGCAGAGGATTCGAACCTGCTGCTCTGGAGTCAAAAGGATTAATTGCCACTCGCCTTAACCTACTTAACCACTGATGATCTAAAACTGTATGAACTCAGAACATTACTGATTCTCGATATTGGGAAGGACTCTAACTGCTACCCGAATTTCCTTTTCACTATACAGCTAATCACACTCGTGGGAGAGGATAATGACCGGAACGAATCCCTTTCACGAATATCGTCATTGTAACCATATAAGAAATTCCCGTATGGTCACAATGGCGATAAGCTTGAAAGGGATTCGTTCCGGTCATTTTGATATATATCTGAGAAGAAACAGTTATCCTGGTTTTTTTATCATAATCTTTTATTTTCTATTTTTATATATCTATTTATTCATTTATTTATTTTCTTATTTCTATTTGTTTATTTATTTATTTTTTGCATAAGATGAAAAAGGTTGTATCAACGATAAACTAGATGGAGGTGAAAGTTACAAGACTATGACTTAGTGATTTAGCTTATTAAAGGAAAAGAAATCGTATTAGCTGACACACTGTCCCGCATTCCCTCTTCAGCATGAGTCAATCCGAGGAACGCCTCATGTCTTTAAGGGGAAGGGTGTTACTGTACCATGTTACCATAGTAACCTCGGTGTTGTATTGAGTTTTCTGTCGTATTGTGTTTTCCGTTTTCTTTGTTTTACGCAGGCGCA
>NC_134796.1:6651532-6659032 GCF_046742065.1 Oratosquilla oratoria | reverse complement strand
CCAACTCATTATAGTGTTCATTATTCACTGCATTTTTCTCAGATGTTATTGACTTCTCTAATAATAAGTGTTGCCTCATTTTTCACTGACTGGAAACACACAAAATCACAAGAGCTCGCAATAGTCCCTGGGGCTTACCACAGATCTCTCTGGGAATAGTATACGCCTTGTACTGTGGAATTATTTTTTTGCTATCGGTTTGAATTACTAGAAGGAGGGAGGCAGTCGTCTTTTTGCCAGATCTTTTGTAAAAAAAAATTAGGAAGTACAGTCGATATTAATTTTTTGATAGCCGATTCATCAGAGCTTGGTTTTAAAAGTTCTTTTTAGATTTATTGGGTCACATCTAAAAATCACCTGCTCTTGGATTTGGAAGAGGTACAATGTGGAGTATGTGATTTGTATTACTAGTAGGAGGGAAGCAGTCGTCTTTTTGTCAGAACTTGTGTGAAAATGCTAGGAAGTACAGTCGATATTAGTTTTGATATCCTATTCATCAGAGCTTGGTTTTAAATGTTCTTTTTAAATTTATTGGGTCACATCTAAAAATCCCCTGCTCTTGGATTTGGAAGAGGTACAATGTGGAGTATATTTATAGCTGATCTTTTAATAGGACTGAGAGCAGACAAATAAAAAAAAGGTGAATTACTCATTGACTTTTCTATGATACTTGTAATTCCCAAGCACTATCAATAAATACAGGTTGAATATGTGTCAGACGATATTAGATGAAAGTAACGTTCGACTAAAGTCAATCGTCTCTTTATTCAAACTTTCGATCTTAGGCCATTTCCATGGGGTAGGGAAGAGTGGAGTAGTCAACAAATTACAACACACAGTAAGAACACCTTAAGCCTTTTATCACTTTGAGTTAGCTACTAAAATCACACTTGATCATGTTTGTACCTGGTGCTTGTTTTGGTGTTCTGCCAGCACCATGTTAATGTCTTATTACCACGTAAAAGTTACTGCAGATATTAAAGTTTCTTGTTCTTTATACATAATACCTATAAGGTCAGTGCAAATCACTGAGATGCGTAATGTCAAATGAAATATTATGAATAGAATAAATGGACAAAAAAGAACACTACATATAAACAAGATAATTATGGCAATGCACAAAGAGGTTGTCCAGCAATGTCTGATAAGGTGGAAACAAGATTAATTACGAGAAGAAAGAGGGAAATTCAATTTAATCATTCGCTTGCACAGTGTATAAGATGAGAACATAAACGAGGGAGTGGTTAACTTCTGACAAAACCGTCATGTTTTCCAGTGTACCAATACGTTCAGGTGTAATGAGGGTTAATGTTAGCTATATGAAGGGAATTGTGGGACTTTGTACGTATAAGAGGATAACAGGCACATGAAATACATCACACAAACTGAAATAGTATATTCAAATACTTATACTTAAGATATAAGAATATGGATTTCGATAACAAATAAACACACACACACACATACACATACACACACACACACACACACACACACACACACACACACACACACACACACACACACACACACACACACACACACACACACACACACACACACACACACACACACACACACACACACACACACACACACATACGCACGCACGCACACACACACAATTACAAACGCACACGCGTACAAATACGCACACTAACAAGCACGCAATCATGTAACCATGCTCAACAAGCGATTCCATGTCAAACACACATTATGCTAACGTACTGAATTATCTGTTTGAGAGCTGCTTAATAATTATTATTTCATTTTATCATCTGGTAAACTTCGATCATTACTATTTACTTATATATTTTTTCGTATCTACCCTACAGCACTGTTCCACAATGCAAATGAGCTGTCTGAGAAAAATGTGTTATTACTTATGTATATGCCTCGTTAGACCCAATTGTTTTCGACTTTTTATACATATAACCATGAAGTATGGGAAGAATATTTTCAGAATTGTTTATGCTCAGCAACACAGCACAAACAAAAAGGTTCACCAGAATATGTAAAGATATATATGTATATATATGTATATATATGCATATACATATACATATATATATATATATATATATATATATATATATATGAGAGAGAATGTGGGTGGGGAAGGGCAAACGAAGATGTGTTAGGAATAGAGTTTATTCCCCTAACGTTGCGACCAACTTGGTCTTCTTCAGTCCTCTGAAGAAGACCAAGTTGGTCGCAACGTTAGGGCAATAAAGTCTATTCCTAACACATCTTCGTTTGCCCTTCCCCACCCACATTCTCTCTCATTTGTCTGAAATAATCTTAAACATATATATATATATACATATATATATATATATATATATATATATATATATATATATATGTTTAAGATTATTTCAGACAAATGAGAGAGAATATGGGTGGGGAAGGGCAAACGAAGATGTGTTAGGAATATATATATATATATATATATATATATACATATATATATATATATATATATATATATATATATATATACATGTGTGTGTGTGTAAATTTCAAGATATATACAGCTCATTCTTAAATCTTCGATATCTATTGTATGAAGATATCTTTGTAAGAACCATGACGTCTTTGCTAACTGTATGACTAGTTTGGTCGTTCACATTTACTGAACATATCTGTTATCATTCCTGACAGTAGGTATAACGCTACTCCAAGGTCGGGACCAACACCTCGTCTGATGTTACCATTTGGTTATAGTTCCACACCGTTAAAGCCTTTGAGAATCACTTGCGTTCCAGTACAGACGGTCACAAGCACGCTGTTAGCTACACTTGCCTCAGAAGCGAACTTCCAATACCCGATCTAAAGGCCAACTAATTGTAGGTTGGAGTTGTATCGTGCGACGGTGCAAATTGCCATGCGCTCTCTGACTCCAGACTATTTCTCTTCTAAACTGTTCCTAAGATGATCGTTTTAATAATTTAATATTGACGTAAAACATAACCAGAACAGAATATTGGAATAGCACAAAACTAACGACTACTCTTAAAGTCGTATTTATGTTTTACTGACAATAATTGCTACATCAGAAAATCTTCATGTTGAAAATCAGGTGGTCTTCTATTGGACTGTTCTGCTAGTTACTCTATGACATTACCACCTGAAGTTGTAAACAGTGTTATACAAGAGGATATTTAGTTGAATCAATAAACAGTGTATTTATCATTCAGATCCCTGCCGACACTAATTTCGGTTTGACCTTTACCACAATGTGTTAAGTGCAATACAGATTAAATATAAAGATTTGCCAATTCTTTTATTCATCCATGTTATATTCACGACTCAACTAAGCTCAATATCCCCCTCTCTAGTTAAAAAATAATAGTAATAATAATAATAACGATGATAATTATACGTCAACTGAGATTTGATATGTAAAACACGCCACCGATTACTGACAGTAACCGATGTAGGTTTAAACCTTTCATCACCAAGGGAAAGTTTTGCTAATTTTCTTCCAGCTGCTGTTGGAATATTTTTTTCATATCTGTGATATCTTCTCTGTAGCAAATAATATTCTGAACTGTCTAAATCATTACTAATGTTTTGGCTGCCACCAAGCCATTCTATTCATCTCTGTGTCATTGCCATAGTAGGAAAGGGATGATAACCTACAGGAATTAATTCTTAGTCGTATAACCTGTTTCAACATATCAAGAGCAAATTCTACAGTGGATAGAATATTGCACGGTTGAAGGATTTCCACGAGTTACACTTTGAATTTCCCACATACTCTATATTTTCCATAGAGAAAAGTTTATTTCAAATAATGAAATAGTAAACTTGTAAGATGCTCATAGTTTGAAAGCAACACTAATCTTAACTATTTGATTAAAGAAATTTCTTCCTGAACTAAACAGAATCAACGCTCCTCAACTGGTCAAATGAGACAAGGATGACCATCGCCACCCAGTGATACCCTTATAAATTATTCTCTAGACAATATAAGAGCTTTAAACGATGATTTTTTTCTGCGTCAGTGAAGAATGGCTGATTATTAGAACTGGGTAATTATTTAACATGATTTATATATGTATGTCATTCAATATCATCGACTTAAAGCATAATTGGGTATGATAAATAAAAAGCTTAATGGTAAACATATGGATACAGCTGTATATCTTGAGCAGTAGATGACAATCTATAGGCAATTTACTAAAAAAATCTCAGTCGATACTGCGTCTTCGGTTGGCAGCCCTACTCAATCTTTCTCCGCTGAGCTGGTTGAAACCCCAAATTTTCTTAAAACATATTTATATATGTTCACTTACCTCAGTGACCAAGAGTATACATGCTTTAGGAAGACAGCATATGACATGCTTGAAAGATAGAAATGCAGAGACATAATGGTGAAAAGAGTAAAAGAAATTAATTAAGAACTTTACTCGTCGAAGGCCGTAGTTGAGTCAGTAAATTCACCTGTATACGTTAGTAGTGTACCAGAGATTACAAAGGAAGAAATAGAATTTGCTATAAAAATATGAAGCGAGGAAAAGCACCTGGGGAAGATGGTATATCAATAGATCTTTTAAAAGACGCAGGGAAAGAAGTTTATATTAGGTTGGTTCAGTTGAAAATCCAGTACTTATGTCAAGAAAGAGTTCCTAGATCCTGGTGCGTTGCTATTGTAATTTTGCTTCATTAGAAAAGGAGAGCAGAGAGTCCAAGTAACTACCGACCTATTAGTTTGCTATCAAATGTATATAAAGTAATTCCAAGATCCTTACAAATAGTTAAGTCAATTTTTAGATGAAAACCAACCGAGAGAACAGGCAGGCTTTAAAAGCAAATATTCGACATTAGATCATTTGGAGGTGATGGACCAACTAACCGATAAAATGACAGAACACAATATACTTCTTTGCTTAATTTTTGTATATTACGAGATAACATTTGACTTGGTGGAAAAAATAGCAATACTAAGCTCGCAACGCAAGCACGTCACAAACGAATAGATCGTAGGGGTTTTAGAAAAGATTTATGCTAAAGGTACCACTATAACTCGACTACATAAAGATACAGAAAATATTAAATTTGATAAAGGAGTACAGTAAGGCGATACTATTTCAATCAATTTATCTAAAGCTTGCTTCGAAGAGGTTTTCATATGGTTGATTTGGGAAGAGAAATTTTTGAATATCGATGACAAATATTTTAATCACCTAAGATTTGTGGATGACATTGTTATAATTTCAGAGAGAGCTGAAGAACTGAAAGATATGTTGAGTGACCTGAACAAGGAAAATCTCAAAGTAGGTTTAAAATGAATAAAAGTAAAATCAAAGTAATGTTCAGCACGAAAGTTCAAAGTAAATGGATTATAATCGATGGTGAGAGTCTTGAAGAAGTTGAAGAGTATAACTATTTACGCCAGATGGTGAAAGTGACCAAAAATTATGATAATGAAATAAAAAGAGGTATCACAGTTGTTTGAAAAATGTTTGGTAAGTATAATAAAATTCTGAGAGGTTCTTTACCCTTATATTTATAAGGTAAAGCTTACAGTCAATGCATTCTGCCAGCAATAATCTACAGATGTGAGAATTGGAAAGTGACATAGGCAATGGAGACCAAGCTGAGGACTGCACAGAAGAGAATGTAGACATTAATGATGGGAATAACGCTGAGAGATAGAAAGAAAGTAATTTGGGGAGAGAGCAGACTATAATGAAAGATATTATGGAGGTGACGATAAAAGAGAGGAAGTGGAATTGTTTAGTTAAGGTAGTGCGAACGATTGAAGAGCGATGGTGCAGATGTGTTACTGAGTGGACACCACGAGATGGGAAGCGTGGGAGAGGGAGACCAGACAGAAGGTGGAGATACGAGATTCAAAGGTCTGTAGGAGTGACGTGAATCATGAAATGCTATGAAAGAGGCCTTTGTTCAGCAGTGGACTCAGAATGGCTGATTTGATATATATATATATATATATATATATATATATATATATATGTGTGTGTGTGTGTGTGTGTGTGTGTGTGTGTGTGTGTGTGTGTGTGTGTGTGTGTGTGTGTGTGTGTGTGTGTGTGTGTGTGTGTGTGTGTGTGTGTGTGTGTATTCACAAACTGAATGGTCCCCAGTGCAGATCTTAATTTTTTTTTCAACCACATTAACTTTTTACTTTTAATTCCATGTCATCACGAATGAGACCGACAATGCGCTCGTCGGAGACATATACGAAAATATATATATATATATATATATATATATATATATATATATATTTGTGTGTGTGTGTGTGTGTGTGTGTGTGTGTGTGTGTGTGTGTGTGTGTGTGTGTGTGTGTGTGTGTGTGAGTGTGTGTGTGTGTGTGTGTGTGTGTGTGTGTGTGTGTGTGTGTGTGTGTGTGTGTGTGTGTGTATACATATATATATGTATATATATATATATATATACATATATATATATTTATATATAGCTAGTTAGATATGTATATATGTACATGCATTTACATATAAACACACGTATATATCATAATTAACATGACACCTGGAATTAAAGATAAACGGCATCACAAAAGAAAAGACAAGTAGCTTACGTAAGAAAGCCCTTAACCATGATTGAAACTCTCGCTTTTCCTGCATTTGCTCTGACAGCCAGGGCAACCAACTGTAATTTTTAGAAAACGAATCTGATTCCACGTAGTTACGGGGCAAGTGCGGAGCTCGACACGCCACGAAAGCGTACTTTATGACACTAAACAAGGCCATGCATAAACCACTGTTTATAACCTTGGTAATACCCTGTTTGGAATATACAAGCAAGTTATGGAACACTTGCTTAATGGACGATGCTGTAGCTCGTAAAACGTCAAATACGTAACGACCAAAGTCCTTCTTCTCATTCTATGTTGTTCTTAGAGATCAAAGGTCAAATAAAAAAACTGGGAAGGTGAAACGCATCAGTTGGAAAATAACTAGAGATATCTAAATGGTACCAAGTTTCCAGCCAGTCGATTTAGAAAATTTAGAAGCATATTTGGAAACACCGATTGGTCAGAAATACTGTATACAAAATTCAGGATGTTGAACAAACTTGGCATATATTCATTAATATACTCAAAAAGTCGTTGAAGAATGTGTTCTAATGTGCGATAGACAATCATCAGGCAATATTAAACCTAAATGTTGATATCAGAAATATTTGGCCAGCCAAGAAACATGTGTATAGGAGATACAAATCAACACATAGCGAGGCAGATACATTTGAGTACGAAAGACATCGTCGAGAATCTAAAAGGTTCATCAAAATCAGTAGGAAGTTACGAGAACAATATATTCTCCCTAAATACAAATAAAACTCTAATAAAATTTTCAGATATATTAGGAAAAAAAAAAGTACTCAAGAATACCATTGGTTCCCTCCAATCATCAAAAGTGGTGGGTAGTAAAAGGGTAGAGGGCAATGACAGACATCCTAAATTATCAATTTGCGTTTGTGGTCACTATTGAGAACGGCAAAAACAAA
>NC_134796.1:6641532-6644032 GCF_046742065.1 Oratosquilla oratoria | reverse complement strand
AAAAAAGTTTGGATAGACTTTTGCCACTCTGGCAATAACTAAGAAAATTACGGGTTTTTTTTCATGTAGCCCTTCATATAGCCTGAAGAATAACAACAATATCCCTTAATCCTATAGCCAACTGTGAGAGATCAGTGATGTACCTATATTGTGTTAAAGCCCTTATATCAGTATCTATCAGGTATATATGCCATCCACAAGTAAATGATAACATGTGGATTTTGCCTTAACATACCAAATATGTAATTTTGTAGAAATTTTAAATAGTGGTCTCTCAGCTGGTAAATTATGGGTATTCTTATTATATTATTCCCATATATTGTATTTGTAAAAATATCAATAATTAAGCAAGGACTCTTTTATTATGACATACATTTTGGAATGCTTTTAGGGTTTAAATCATTACAAAGATATGTCTGATTTAACTCCACTCTACTCTGAATAAGTGCACTTAACAGTTTTTGGTTTCCCTGTCTAATTCAATGTTGTTTTTGTATTTTTCAGGCAATTTTGTTGATTAAATAAATTGAGTCAAAAGCTGTCAAGCTAGTTGAAGATGAAGAAACTACTGATGATGGTAAGTGTATCATCTGCCAACAGACTGCCTCACTAGTCCAGTTAGTATTGTGAATGGACTAAAGTGAATTAGACATGCTGCAGATATCAAGGGAGACAATTTAAAAAAAGGTTGAAAGGCTTTGGTGACAAATAATTTGTGTATCACATGAATAACGAGTGTTTCAAGAAATACACATAAGAGAAAGCACTTCTTAACGTTGAAGATAAAAGGTACACAGGCCACCAAAGAGAACAAGACAGTAAAAGCACAGAGTATCTAGTCTATGATATTCGTTCCCTGTGAGAAATACCAACAGAAACGTACAATCTGCGGACTCATTAAACACCTAGGGACATATGAAAAGTATCGAATGTCTGAGACAAATAAGACTCAGATGTTCTTGGAAGTATGGATGTACCTATAAGATGAATTTTATATAAGTATTTGTGATTTGCTGTGTTTATGGCAGACTTATATCGTCATAGATTTTGTACTTATAAATACATAAAACTCTATGAACTTGCAGAAAGCAGCAGCCCACGTGATAAACCAACCGACCCAAAACATCAAGCATGGACTGTTGTTATTGCAGACATTAAGACAGGTCTGCATGAAGTTGAAGGGTTTGATCTTAGTCATATTAGAGATGATATGAATAAATATTTATCACTGATTAGTAATAATAAATGTTGTGTTAGTAACAAGTAGATGAAGGTGATCTTTATCAATCACTCTGGGGGACTAGACTGGTTTCACTAAAACCCAAGCAGTTGAACAAGGCTGTCATGTGCTTCAGTCTGAGTGTAACTGCTGAAAACTTGACTGAAACCGTTCGTACATCCTATCCTGTAAAGTTGTGTGCTGAAATAATAATAAATTCCCATCCAGACGTTGATTTTGATCTTCAGGATAAGCTCTGTGATGCTAATAGCCTAAAAACATCCTTGCAAAAGATGGTGATCCTACAACCCCTATTGATTTTTTTATAGCCCTATATGATTTTTATGCATATTTATTCAGTGATGCATATCTTGAGGTTAGGGATAGTGTAGAAGATGAGACTGACGCCAATCAACAAGTGCCACATTCTAGAAGTAGACAATTTATGCATTATATTTGCACCATGGCAGAAAGAGAACCCCTCTTCATATATTTAATACTCATTTAATTCATAACACATGTAAAAGTACTGCTCTAATCAAGAGTTTTAATTATTTTAGATTATGCAGTAGCTGTGATGAGTTGATGCATCTTCACAATGACATGGCTAATTTCACTGTTGCATGTAACACAGAGAAGATTCAGTTTCCAAGCCATGTTGATACAACACAGTTCACAACTGTTGCCTTTGACAACTTCAACCATGAGGAGGCTACGTTATCAGGTATAGGAGGCAGTGATGATAGAGTGACAGTTCTTTTCCAAGAAGAGAGAAGTACACAGGTAAGGCTAAATTAAAATTAAAAAAAAATGGTACAGTACATTGACCAAAAACCTTTCATGGAGAGCTGCAGTGTCAAAAGTTACAGCAATTCAACTAACCTCCCCAAAAGCCAGATTTGCCCTTAAATTATGAAGTTTCTACAGACACTCATACTATGAACAAAGATTTGGTGAATAAGGTGCCGGACAAGAACCTCATATGAACACTGGCAAGATTAGATTTGTGTGAAACAAGTTCCAAAAAATGTCAGTATGAAGCCCCACAAGCGACTAATTCTATATGGACAGATGGGGGCCTCAAAGTCAAACATGTAGGGTTTCTTTAATTAATTCCGCATCCTGTCATTCAGCATAAAATAGTCTACACTGCAATGAAAAAGGACCAGGAGAGTCAAACCCTACTGATAACTTTCCAGAACAATGGACAACTTATTAATTATTTTGATAAAGGAATTAAACATTGAAGTATTGAAATACATCTTGTGTCTCTTCTGGAAA
>NC_134796.1:6631532-6634032 GCF_046742065.1 Oratosquilla oratoria | reverse complement strand
GGGAATGAGAAAATCACAAAAAAAAAAAAAAAAAAAAAAAGACCGAGCCTAAAGGAGGCTTTCCAACAGGCATATGGAGAGGGAAGGGAGAACAATATGAAATGAGAAAATGGGGTGATTACGAGGAAGCAAATGAGAGATTGGTAGTGATGATGATGATGATGATGATGATGATGATGATGATGATGATGATGATGATGATGATGATGATGATGATGATGATGATGATGATGATGATGATGACGACGACGACGACGACGACGATGATGATGATGATGATGATGATGATGATGATGATGATGATGATGATGATGATGATGATGATGATGATGATGATGATGATGATGATGATGATGATGATGATGATGATGATGATGATGATGATGATGATGATGATGATGATGATGATGATGATGATGATGATGATGATGATGATGATGATGATGATGATGATGATGATGATGATGATGATGATTTGAAAATCAGATGCTGATTATGGTCAATATGAATATAACTATTGTGGTGATGATTACTGTGATGTAAATTATGATAATGGTGATGGCAATGGTTAACTGTGAATATGGAGGAAGAAGAATCTATCTTTTACGAAGAGGATTTGAAGATCGAGATGTTGGACCAGGTGGAAAAGGTGATAATGAAAGTGGAGAAGGTGGAAGTGGAAGTGATTGTTGCGAGTGTGGATGGATGTATGGGCCAAAGGCATGAGTCCATCTGTGAAATGGAAAGGTCCCAAATCGGAGCGATTTTGGAATCTATGGGTCCATCTTTTTTTTTTCAACATTGAAGCGATGCGCGGAGACGAAGAATGACATGGTTTCTCCCGTATCGAAAGGGGAGGAAGAACGCGTAAATGGTAAATGAAGCATTCAAAGAGAACGAAAGAGGAGAAAAAGATATCGTCAGATATGTGGAGTAAGAACGGCGTGATTCCTCCTGTATATATATAGAAAAATGCCACGACGAGAAAATTGCGTCCGAAACGGGATATAAAGGAATTTTGGATGTCAAATTGTGTGTATGAAGAAGGAGAAAGAGAAGATGAAAATAAAGATTCGAGGGATGGGCGAGCGGATCAATGGAGCTCAAGAAAAAGAAAAGTTACGAAAATGCTTGACGGGGAAATGAAGGGAGACAAACGGGGATTAAAAGTGGGAGGTCGGCAGGGATGTCGGCAAGGAGGTCAAAGAAAGGTGAGGGGGTGAATCAGTGAAATGAAGGAAACGCTGATGAAGGAAGGAATGAGAAAGAAACAAAGGAACGAAGGAGGGAGAGGGGGAGGAAGAAGAGAATGAAAAGGATATAAGGAGATAGGGAAGGCAGAAAGAACGAAGGAGGGATGATAAAGGAGAAACAGGAATCAAAATAAAAAAGAAATAAAAAAGAAGGAAGATTTAGAGATGAATGTGAAAAATGTTAGAGACATATGTTGAGGAGTAAAGCGTCTAAGAGGCAGGTATAGAAAGAATGTAGAGAGGAAGAGGAAAAAAGATGGAAAATGATGAGGAAATGGAGAGTAGGTCATTGCTTGGTAGCCACTGCAGACAGTTCTTGTAAACAAGGAGAGGAACAGGAAGTGTCCAATATAGCTCGAGTCCACTTGGCTATATGGAATAGTTTGGTGACAGCGAGAATGTAGACTACAACGATTCAAATTACAAGAAAAAGGCTAATGGAAATAAGGTGAGCCCCTTGGTATTAGGAGTGTCTTTCAGATAAATAAAATTTCTTTGTAAGAAGGAAAATATATTGTAATTACAGATAATCCAAACTACAGCGCGGGAAGTAGTAAAGATTGACACCCCCCTAAAAAAAAAAAAAAAAAAAAAAACGAAAACACAAAAATAGAAAGAGTAAAAGTTCTACAAGAGAAACTGAAGTTCCTGGAGGATATGATAAGGGCAAGAATAGAGGAGAAAAGCCGGCATGAACCTGCCGTGCCATGCACCAAAAGAATCAATACAGGGGTAAAATGGGAGGCAGCGGTGGGATCACGGGATGGAGAGAAAGGACCCGTAGGACCAAGGTACCCTTTATCTAAGGATGAAAAAGGATCAAGTGGGAAGGTTATCAGCCAAGTAAAAAATAAATATTAGGACAGGAAGGGAGGGGAAGTGTGAAAAAGGTGAGGGATGTTCAGTAAGGGTTTAGGAAAATTATATACGAAAGAGGGAGGGTGAAGAAGGCAAAGGAAAAATGAGGAAGAATAGGAAATGTAATGAAGTGTTGAAAAGACTGAGAAAGAAAAATTAAGTTAAGAGTAAATCAAGCGGAACAAGAAAAGAGGCAGAAAAGACTGAAGAGAAGCGAAGAGTGAGGAAACATGGGCAACTAAAGAAATAGGTGAAGAAAGAAAGAGAAAGAAAAGGTGGAGGTAGAAAAAAAAGACAGGAATATATAGAGAAGGAAAGATATGAAAAATACATAAACGCACACACACGCACACTCACACACACACACACACGCACACACACACACACAC
>NC_134796.1:6596532-6626532 GCF_046742065.1 Oratosquilla oratoria | reverse complement strand
AATATACAGAGAGTGAAGGAAAAGGAAATGAGGTGCAGAGAACCAAGATAGAGATTGTGTGTGTGAGAGAGAATGAGAGAGAGAGAGAGAGAGAGAGAGAGAGAGACGGGAAAGAAGAGGAAGAAGAATAAGAAATAAATTAGGAAAGGAAATAGAAGAGGACAAGACGATAAATATTGTGAAAAATAGGAATATGAAGAAGAAGGCTACGTCGAGAAAAAAAACAACAGAGGGAAATATAGAGATAGAAAAAGGAAAGGAGTTCGAGAAGAGGAAGACCGGAAGGAAAAGAAAGCGAGAAAGAGAATGATAAAGAGAAAAGGATATTTGAGTAAAAACGAGGATGACGGTTCAAATAAAAAGGGGAGTGCGAACGATAAAAATGAGTGAGATTGAGCGAGATCTCAAGAAAGCGTCTGTCTGCGGCCTTGCAGGATGACCTCCTTCCGTTTCCCAGAAGTGAAGACGAGGATGTTCTTCGGCATTTCATCGGCTAACAGTGAATTCCGCCTCCGTCAGTCAAAACTATATCAACCGCAATGACAAGTCAAGGGTGACCCAACTGAGTTCCCGAAATTCTTAACAATATTAAACGAATGCCTGAAAACCACAAAAGTGAATAGAAGTCCCACATGGTACGGAAATGGTACCCTGGTGATATCCTGAACAAGAATTGTAGCAGAAACTATATGGAAATAGGTTAAGGACAATATAATAGTAACTTATGATTTCTAGAGTGTTCTGACAGCAATAAACCTTGACATTGTTTAAACCGTCACAAGACAGATTTGTTTTATCAACCCTTAGATGTTCAGCGTACACACGAGCGCACGCACTCATATGGAGTGAGTGTGTACCCCAACGTCTTCAAGCTAACTCTTGAGAGGTTCTCCATTGTCTCGGATTCTCCAATGGAACATTCCATTATCTCCAGTGACCAGAGTGACCTTTCGACTCAACACTCAAAGAACGCCTGCTCTGACAATAGACCTCGCGCTTCCCGACTACAATAGACGCGTCTCCTGTCATCCTCGTCAGCCGACGCGATAAACATTTATCCTATATGTGCCAAATTGTAAATATGGCAACAGTCTACTTGTACTTGCATATAATGTATATTCTGGTAACCCCGCGAGTCTTCCTTGGAGGTTGCATGTACTCGTAAACCAGAGAAGACTAGAACATTAAACCAAAGAGATCTCCAAGAGTTTGCCTCTCCAAACACCACTACTCCAGAATCAAATGTAGAGATTAACTACAAATCAACATTTTGGTGGCAAAGTGGTAGATCCCAATCATGAGCTCTACCATTCATCTGAAGCAATAATTGTACGGCAGCGGCTATGAATTAAGGATTCCACCTGTTCAGAGCTTACATCAGAGTTCTATACTCCGGTTGAACATAGTCACTTCCCAACTCATCACTCTAATCTTCATCCAGCATCCTACTACGAAGCACCGCTGCATTGCTTCGCTCCATTGTCAAGTTTCTACTATGAAGCAACCACTTTTCGCTGCATCGTCCAGCATTTACTACGAGGCAACACCTCTTCACGGCATTCTGCAGCATCTACTACGCCCGCCGCATCCACGCCAACACCGAGTTCCACGACCTCCTTCTCCATCATTGCATCCAGCTTTACTTCTACGAGCCAACGCTTCAACGCTCCCCTACTTCCCACATCTTTCTTCGAAAGATCTCCATCTTTCTTTCTCTTACTATCTCATTTTGTATATGTACATTCTTGTTACCTATATCTTTAACTCACCAGCCAATACGTTGTACTAGTTTCTCCTCTGTTTCCAACAGTACATATTACCATCAATTCATTTCACTGCACCATCATCTTTTAACACTACGACATCAATTTGGGTAAGTAGATATTTTCCCGTTCCCATTATCACATAAGAGACATACACTCTCTACCCTTTTTATTCTCAGTTAGTCCATGGACGTGTCCAAACCCGTCTCTGACTCGACATACCGACCCTGTACACGAAGTCGCTTAATATACCAAACATGTCCCCTCCTGCTAACAACTATTCAGAAAATTCATCTCCTGCTCAAAACACCATGACAACACAAAACCTTGCTACCGTAGTCAAGGATGAGACCACATTATTCCTCTTCGACGGCAAATACATTCGTGTACACAGTTTCTTCTCTGAGGTTGAATCAGAAATAACATGAAGAAACATCATAGACGACAAAGGAAAAATCTACAGTTTAACATTCAGAATAGATAAGAATAACATATTAGTTGGTTACACCATTCAGTCTGACTTATTCGAGGAGATAACGTCCTATCATCTATTCGTAGAACGCTGTAGAAAGTCATTTGCTTCATTTGAACTATTAGGAGTACTTTCACCTATACTCTCTGGCTAAAACTTACAATCATGGTTCACACCACACCAAAGAGAAAGCTGTCAAAATTGCTTCAACATTTATAAGTGAACCTAGAGAAAGCCTCAAAATCTCAGACTGAGTCCCAGAAGACAAAATTTCATTGGGACACGTAGTCTCACTCATGCCATACTTTCGACTACTCCCCCAATTACACCCAGACACATACCAAACAGCTAGCACAATCCCATTTACACCAGGTATCACACTAGAATTCTCAAGAGAATTCTCTGACATAGAGAAAGCTACCACACAGAACCAGAGCCAGTCAGTACCCATTGCACCTACCCACATAATAGTCCAGGTCACACGAACCCCTTCACATAACACGAGATGAAGACATACATCTCGCACACGATATCGCTCACGTCATCGCTCTCCTTCATGAACACAAATAGTTTGTACATGCTGCTACAAACCAGGAAACCTAATCAACACGTGTTACCATATACCCTTCACAACCAAACTGACACTGCGATGATCATGGTACACGTTTTCACATGAGTGATCGTTGCCGTGTGCTGCTAGCACGGAGGTAACACAGACAAGAATCCCAGAAAAATCTACTGCAAGGCATTCACGTAACACATCTCCTTTGTGAATACATAATATAAAGTCTTAGTGCATACCAAGGATAGTACTCCATACCCAGATATTCAATAAACTCTACCGGTATATACCCTGGATTTCCCAAACATAACTTCCTATTCCTTAACCTTTAATGCTACGTCTTCTAACACCAAAATTATAACCTTTCTCGAACATGGGTTCCCCAGTTAACATCATGTCAATACATACATACATACAGTATACCAAAGGCTTTTTCCCATTTGAGAATCCCCCCGACGTCAACCTTTGCAATGTAGATGGTGCACCATTCCCGATCATTGGTAAGATTTTTCTACACATTAGTTACAAAGATAAGTGCCCACCCATTCCAGTTATCACCTACGTAGCTCACATTTCCTTTCCTGCTGACATTTCCATAGATTTAACATTGATGAAGCAACATAACAGAATAATTTACCCTGCTCAAAATGACATGATTTATGCTTGTAAGAGGCTAGTGTACGAGTGGGTAGAAAGTGAGTTAAGTAGAGGAGTAGGTGGAGAGAATTTAATTTTTATGATTTCGGTGTTTGGTAAACAACCGTTTGCAGGCAAAGATATTGCACAAGCTCGCTCCTCGCCTAAATATTTACAAGCAGCCTCCAGAGACCCGATTTCATTACTGTATAATGCTCATTTTTATGTTGATATAACAATATATAAACTAAGTCAATGGTGCATTGATTTCGAGATTGCGTAAGTAAGCAGTATTGCTTATGGGGTTTGTAAAAGCCTTTCTGATTGGAAAAAGGGTGGAGGAGGAGAAAATTCAATTGGTTCATGTGAGTTAAGTCACGCCCTTAAGGGAGGTACTGACATGTAAAAGTAAAGATCACTGGACTAAAGAAATCATGACATCATTGCGAACTGACCCATTGAACAAATTGAGGATTCCAAGTGGGAGTCCCTTGGTGTAACTAAGAGAACAAAGTGTATATATTCGGGGAAGAAAAAAAGTAAATTAAGCTCCGCTTAATTCCCCTCTCTTAGACAGAGTAATACTACTGAGAATTTTTAGAATGAAAACAGAGAGTAACTAATCATACGTAACAAGACAGGTGAAAAGAAAGTATAAAGTAAAAGACGTTTTGTAGAAAGTTATTACACGAAAGAGACGATTCATAGAGACAACACAGATTGGTGAGAGGGGAACAGTGGGGAAGGATTAACAATGCATATCACAAAGTCAACCACATCAGCGTGGTTACACGTCAGTTGATTCTATCACCCCTTTCAATTAAATTCACTTTGCTTCATCACACGAGGATGCATCAGCTTCTAGCATAAATGGCACCGTCACTCAAACACCTTCTCACGATTATAATTCTGTTATTTTACTGACAGCTGTGGACTTGCGTTCCAAACGTAACAGACGCACTAACTCCTCCCGCATGTCCAAGTCAGCAAAACTCAGTACAAAACATCCAGTAAATATCTATGATCTTTCACCGCCTGAAGGCACCTTCTTGCCCCTCTTAGAGGAATTCAACAACAAATCCACCCCAGTCTCGGAAGTGTTATCTACATTCATACACTCTCAACCAGTGCTTATCAGTCCAAAGACGCTGTTCCCTCCTGAGTATACAAAAATACACATACGGGTTTTTCAAGCACAAGTCACCGATTTACCCTGTATGCCAGAAATTTTCGTGTCAATCACATTTCTCCACTTTAATCCATCAGCTCTACGTCAGAGAAAGGTTATACCTACATTTTAATTGCAAATCTAACGCACCCCTTCATCTCAAAGTCATGGATGACAAATTATCCACAACTCAATTATGTACCACAATTTCCGACGTGCCCATAGCACAGGGAATTGATGCATAATTTTTCAACCCCATAGATTTCCCTAATGCACAATCATACATTCTTGCATTTTGCAACAAGTTTAGACATACAGTTGCCACTCTAGGTGAACTCCTTGTAGTCACTAATCATATTCAACGTGTGTGCGTGAAAACTCTAAAACACGCTACATTCCCGCATACAGAATGCCATAGAGTAAGCACATGATTGTGGATAATCTTATCCAAGACATGATTGCGCAAGACATTATTGAACCATCCATTAGCGAATGGAACTTGCCCCTACTTGTTGTCCCTAAACACTATGGTTTCTTCCACCCTATATTAGACTTCAGAGAGTTGAATAAGCTAACCATACCTGATAGACCCCCTCTTCCCTGTCTTGCAAGATATCTTTCACTCAGTCGGGGAAAACAACGTAGTGTTCACGACCTTGAACCTTATATCGAAATATTTCCAAACTCTCCTTTTCACCAGAGTCTTGGCCTCTGACAGCCTTTATCACCCACAGGTCATTATCATTTCAAACGACTAGCCTTGGGTCTCGTGTCAGCTCCTATAGTGTTCACACGATTTTTGTACACATTGCTTGCAGGTCTCATTGGGCATTCAGTGTTTATGTACCTCAATGACGTGATCATTGCTTTCAAATACGTTAGCGAACATCTCCACACTCTACACACTGTTTTCTCACGACTATCAAAAGCAGGTTTCAAACTGAAACTTAAGAAGTGCTCCTTCATTTAGAAAGAAATACGCTTCTTAGGGCATGTCCTTAATTCACAAGGAATTTCAACCTCTCAGGACAAGGTCAAGGCAGTCCTTGTTTTTCCACGCCCTACTTCTGTTGAACACATATGTTTATTTTTTGGTCTGTCATGATTTTGTTGCAGACATTACACTTAAGATTACGCTAGTATAGCAGCACCATTAACTTCACTACTTAAGAAGGACACAACCTTTATTTGGACACGTGACCAAAGGAAAGGCTTTATTGACTTATAGAAAGCCTTAAACATGGCACTGGTCCTTGCCTTTTCAAACTACAAACTTTGTTTTAAATTTTCCCAGGGCTTGGCGCAGTTCTCATGCAACAACACGGCACAAAACTCAGACCAATTGCCTATGCGAGCCGCACACTCAACAAATACGAGCAAAATTACTCAGTCACAGACATAGAAGCTTTAGCAGTTATATACGCACTCAAACATTTCAAAGAGATCATCCTTGGTTACGAAATACACATATATACAGACCATCAACCAATCTTACACCTCTTCAAAGGAAAGAATCTTTCAGGAAAACTTGCCCGCTAGTTTCTCGTCATACAAGAGTTCGTGCTCATCCTTCATTTTGTTCTAGGAAAAACGAACCTAGTTGCTGACGCTCTCAGTCGCCATATTGTGACCATCATTCAGAATCTAATTTCAGTAACTCCTACACAAGCGCGCATTGCCGCAGATCAGACCCTCTTTGGAAACGTGTCATATACTTCCTCGAATCTGCAGACATATATAACACAGGAAAGTTTCATCCCTATCTCGACAATTACACGTTAGTTGTTGACATTTTTATAACAAAACAATACTAACGAACAAACATGAACACAACAGATCAGTGTTTCAACTTTCAGTCCCTACTGATCTCATTCCAGGATTTATCTATGTAAATGATGTCTTCAGACATATTCAGTTGATTTGGAATAGATACCGGTAGAATTGTCTGGTATTTTTAACCTCATTACATGCGCAGATATAATAAATCAAGGTTTTACTGCGCATAGTTTGTATCCTTGATTTTCTTTTTTTTTCCTGGATGTACTACCCCTGAAATATGTTCCTAGTACAGTAGAAATAAAACCTCCTTAACCAAACACTTAACTTTAGTTTTAAGAAGTCGAACAATAGCACCCTTTAGTAAACTATTAAGCTAAGATATTGTAGGAAAAATAATTTTGCTATGAAGTTCCCAAACTGTATTTCGATAATTTATTCCCATGCAACTTTGGAAAGGATTTTCCTCTTCAAAGTAAGATTGCACAGCTCCTATTTCTATATAACTTCGTAGCACGTATTTGCTAAACTGATTCACACTCCCATGATAGTATTAATTTTATACTTATTGTAACATTAGAGGTCTCGTACCTATGCATATATGTTTTGACATATGTATGAATATAAATATGCTTTTCATGTTTTTAAAGAAAAGAACAAGTATATTATTTTTAAGTAACATAACAGTTGTAATTGATCTACCAGTAATTGGATCACATCAGTTATATCATGATTACAAGGTCATATCTAATTTTTCTAAAAGCATTTTTTTTTAGTGTCGTATTCATGACTCAAAACATCAACATTGTAAATTAAGTTGAACCAGCCAGTAGTGATTAAGACGCACATCACACATACAGACACACCAAACCCATACACACGCATGTGTGTGTGTGTGTGTGTGTGTGTGTGTGTGTGTGTGTGTGTGTGTGTGTGTGTGTGTGTGTGTGTGTGTGTGTGTGTGTGTGTGTGTGTGTGTGTGTGTGTGTAAGTATATGTGTGTGTGTGTGTGTGTATGTGTGTGTGTGTGTGTGTGTGTGTGTGTGTGTGTGTGTGTGTGTGTGTGTGTGTGTGTGTGTGTGTGCGTGTGTGTGTGCGTGTGTGTGTGTGTGTGTGTGTGTGTGTGTGTGTGTGTGTGTGTGTGTGCGCGTGTGCGTGTGTGTGTGTGTGTGTGTGTGTGTGTGTGTGTGTGTGTGTGTGTGTGTGTGTGTGTGTGTGTGTGTGTGTGTGTGTGTGTGTGTGTGTGTGTGTGTGTGTGTGTGAGAGAGAGAGAGATTAGGATAGACACAAAAGACTTTTATCTATTAACATATTTTCCAGGCCTACTAATGCTGATTGTATTAGAATAGCTAGGACTATATCAGATTGTATATAGTCTTTGTTATCTCAAATGTTTTTATTTTGAGCGCCACCGTTGCTGTTTCATATATAGTTGGTCAGTAATGGTTTAATGTTTGCATCGCTAAGTTGTCCACTATATTCTTGAAAAATCATTTGGTGATGGCAATAACATCTTTGTTGTCCAAATATCTGCCAGCACATTTATAAAATCAGGTCTTCAAGATGTTGCTTGATACGGAAGGTGCTTGAGTAAAATCTTCACAGTAAATATTGTATGTTGCTGCAGCCTAAATTACTGCAAACGGATTAGACAAAATGTTAGTCATTTTTTCATTAGTTCTTTTTTTTTGTGTGTGTGTGTTCTCATAAAAATTTCATTCTCATGTAAGAATAAACCCTAGCAATCACTAAGATTATTTTATATTAACCTTGTACCTAGTAATACAGTTTTACTACCGCTGAGCAAGTGGATCCTGAAGGGGGGGGGGATGCCTATCGGCGGAGCCCTGACATTGCCCGGAGGTCGACCCTTTATCAAAATAGAAATCATATGGCATGTGCTACAATAAAACTTAGAAAATGTGGTCGTATGGAGAGGAATAATGATTCTGAGAGTCAATGTTAAATGAGCCATAGCATGGTGGAATATTGATTTCAACTAGCTGTGTTATCTAAGAGAGTCAGAGAAAGAGAGAGGAAAAGAGAGAAGGAAAGAGAGAGAGAGAGAGAGAGAGAGAGAGAGAGAGAGAGAGAGAGAGAGAGAGAGAGAGAGAGAGAGAGAGAGAGAGAGAGAGAGAGAGAGAGAGAGAGAGAGAGAGAGAGAGAGAGAGAGAGAAGGAAG
This sequence comes from Oratosquilla oratoria, assembly GCF_046742065.1. Lineage (NCBI taxonomy): Eukaryota > Metazoa > Arthropoda > Malacostraca > Stomatopoda > Squillidae > Oratosquilla > Oratosquilla oratoria. The sequence continues at coordinate 6,617,973 of NC_134796.1, read as the reverse complement.
AAGAAGAGTAGATGGAGAGAAAGAAAAAAGAAGCGGTGTTTGAAGAGAATATAGAGAAAGATGTGACAAAAAGGAAAACATACAGACAAGCCAGATAGAATGCGACGTTGTAGAAGCAAACAGTTGTATTGATGTTAAGAACATCTTGGTAATGACAATATTACTGGTATATATTAAACGGTAAAATGACAGTGACTTGTTAAGACCAATTACGCCAAAACATATACAAATATAATCTTTCATTATTAACTAATAGATACTATATGAAAGTATGGCAAAAGAAAACACACACACACACACACACACACACACACACACACACACACACACACACACACACACACACACACACACACACACACACACACACACACACACACACACACACACACACACACACACACACACACACACACACACACACACACACACACACACACACACACACACACACACACACACACACACACACACACACACACACACATACACACACACACACACACACACATGCACGCACGCACGCACGCACGCACACACACACACACACACACACGCACACACACACACACACACACACACACACACACACACACACACACACACACACATACACACACAGACACACACACACACACACACACACACACACACACACACACACACACACACACACACACACACACACACACACAGGTAGCTCTGAAAGACAAGGACAAACATCGTATTGATTGAAAATAGATATATTTCAATGAGTATGTGTTGACGTCTGCAAAAAAAAAAATGGTATATTGGATAAGGAAGAGTGGCAGGGACCCAAAAAAGAAACAGTGGATGTTGGCATGGTAAGGTAAGGGTGATGGTGGCAGAAAAAATGCGAACTTAAGAAGACTTGTAACAAAAAAAGAGAAAATAGAGAAGCATAAGCGGGATGCTGAAAAGAAAACGTGAGAGGAAAATACAAGTTGAGTGAGGAAAAAGAGGAGAGTAAATATAAGGTAAGATTGACATTTACCGAGAAGTTTGTGAATAAAATTTTTAGTATAAAGTGAAGATAGCGTGAGGGAGGAGTAAGTTGGGTAGAGAGAAGATAAAGGGGAATACATAAATGCTAATGGACGTGAAAATGGTAAGGGGAAAGTGGGCAGAGTATTTTAGGATTTGAATGTTAAAGAGATTGTTGAAGCTTTGATTGTGGCAGTAAAAGATAGTAAGAAAATGACTGCTATGGAGAGTAGAACGATGGGGTAAAATGATAAGACTAGCTTCCTAGAGACATAGGACAGGGTGTCCAAAGGTATTGAACACCATAAAGCGTACTTTAGAGTCTATTCCACGAACATCAGCAAAATCTCTGAAGAAGTCTTCTTAAGACATCTTTTCTTAGATTTCTTGGATTGTATCTCCAACCCTCCTCCCTCCTGAAATATCTCTATGTATTTCTTGATTGTGGATTTGGACACCATTAACATTTCACCGATTTCTTTAGTTCCATGCCTTCTTGAGTCAAATGATTTAAAATATTACCTCTTTAGTTAATACCTGCATCAGTGCCATAGAAATATGCAAAAAAACAAACAAACATAGAAACGATTAGACGAATGAATGATTATGACTGTGGCACTATAAGTAAAGACTAGAATTTATAGGAGACATAAAGGAAGTCTTAATGTGTTTGTACAAAATGTTCAAGAAATATGGTTGTGGTTACGAGATTAGTTGCTGAAGGGCAATTGAAAGAAAATTAGAGTATAGTAAGATGTATACTGTTATGGTTTAGGCATATGGAAAGAATAAGTAAATGAATACTGGCAAAAGAGTGTGTGGAGCATAAGCTAATGGAGGAAACTTGAGATGAAGACAAAAAATAAAGTGAATGGACGACGTGAAGGGTACTGAATAGAAGAGGAATGTTTGTCGAATAAAGAGGAGAGAGAAACTGCAAAAGAAGGGAGTGAATGGAAAATAGTTGTAAATGGAGAAGGAAATGGCCATGTAATGAATCGGTGGGTATAAATCAGCTCAGGCTGTCAGGTTTTGCTGTAGAGGTGCTGTGTATTACTGTATCTCTGACCTGAGCAGTGTGGCTGGGGCAGGGATGGAACGGGTATGTGATAGGAATAGGGTGTTATACTCGTATGCTTTGACTTACCCATCCCCATATGAGAGACAGAGGGCTTTTTGTTGTATGTACATAAGACAAAGTCGTATACAAGGGCCTCGTGCTCGTTAGTATAAAGGGAAAAATATCATCCAATAAAGAATATATCAAATTCATTAAGTGCACGCTCTTTGCTACCAAAGAAGATGCCATCGACTTGTATAACATAGCTCGGAGGTCATTGGTATGAATAAATAAGTGACACACTATACGGAACGGGATAAAGTCTTAGCTATGACAATTCCCCATTACTTGAACAACATAATTTGCTGACAACATTTAAAGAATGTTTTCAAAGGGTTAGGTGCTTCAATGTTGGGATGTAGAGCTTTAGGAAAAAGGGCTTCTGTAGACTCTTCAGGGCAGAAAAGATTAAAAAAGTATTTCGAAGAAGTGTGATCGTTTTACCCAGATGTTCCAACCATTCGACCTGAAAGATATTATGGCAGGAAATTTTATCAACCCTTCTTCCCGCCTATTGTTTTTAAGGCCAACAAGTGTTTAAAAAAAACATGCACAAGTGTTAATATAGTCTGTGGTCCCTTGAGGATAGTTCGTCACAGCTGATGATAATTCTTGTCTTTCTAAGTACCAACAGTAGGTATTATAAAGCTACTCGTACATCTTTACATTGTGTGTGTCGTTACTTTTTAGCTACTCTAGGTCGTCTAATCAATTTTATCTTTGAGGGTAATATTTTCAAATCCACACCAACAACCAATTACAAATCAACAGTTCTTCGTGTTTTCCTTTGTTTTAGTACTAGAAATTTGTATCGTGATGCAGCAAATTCGTTAGTAATATTTCATAATATGTCGTATATTCCTGTATGATACACCATTATATGCTAGTGATGGGGTTGATAACCTTAACACAGGAGTCTCTTACGCCCCCGGTAAACACAATCACCTGTCATTTGTTAGAATACTATGTAAACTAGCCTACCGATATTGGAGATCACACCGTGAGACGTGGGTGGGGGAAGGGCAGAGAGATTGATTTTTCCTGCAGCAGAGTAAACATTGTAGAGTCTCAGCTTTCGATTGCCTATGGATATCTCAGAGTTGAAATGTCATGTCGTCATGGATAAAGCAACGCAGGAGTTGATGGGGGATAGAAGAGTGAATGTAACTTAGAAGGTCATTCCTGACATGTTGGACATAAGATACGTAGCCTGAGAGCGGAGGTGCCTCTGTCCCAGAATCGTGGTGGCCAACAAAAGCTTTTTGGATAAATATAACTTGTGATTGGTGGCGGCCTACAGAGGTCTTGAGAGAAGTTATTTTCGGATAACTGTTAATACCACAAGCATTCCAAGTGATAATTAATGTGAAATTTCACCTCATTAGCGAAGTCTGCCTTTGGGTTTGCTGGTGGCTAGTGGAGAAGAAGAGGTGCAGGTGGCGCTGCTCTGGGTCGTGTGTCGTTGTGGCTTGATAGGTATTTAGTTATTGAACCTTTTGAACCAGATAATGAGGGTCTCCAGTTTCTCGGAGAAGGTGGTAACTGTCGTGATGACGACTTGGTGGGATTCAACAAGCATGGCTAGGGTATGCTGTGTGGAGGCTTGTTGTGCGGCGAGGCTATAGATGTGATTTTTAATTGTGTCAAACCGTGTTGTAATGGCTGTGCAACGTGCCGTTAGGTTAATAATGACCTTGTGGAGGACAATTACTTGCGACGAGTCTAGCAGGTTTGAGGGTGTCAGCAGTGGGACGGCTTTTGGGTGTAACCGAGTGGGTGGTGGTGGTGCGCGTGTAGTCTGTGAGGTGACCACCTGAGCGCGCTTCGTACATCCATGCTATACATTTACTCTGGGTTCGTGACAGCGGGAGTATTTCCACATGAATGGATTTGGAGTGGGAAGTTGGTCGGCTGTAGAAGCTTCATTAGTGTTGGTGGGCTGATAGAGGGTGCGATGTGGGCAAGTGCTGGGGGGGTGAGTACCTGCACACCACCCACACTTATCAATGAAAGCATTACAATACCGATATATATGTCCAACACTCCAGCATTTAAAGCACCAAGTCTGTTCATCTTTCGTCCTTTGGAACTCGCACGGTGGTAGGCAAGGAAGGAACCTGAAGTGATGATCTGTAGGCGGCGGCTGGTGATGGCTTCAGATGATAACAAGGCGGTTGATGGGTGTTCTGTGTTGGTAGCGGGTGACGGGATACGTGGGGAATTTCCGTGATCTGAACGAATTAAAAGATGGAGAATAAGATTCGCTCGTGTTCGAAGTCTGGTCCGCAGATCGTTTGGTGGCGGTGGTATAGGCGTGGATGTGGGTAGGGGTAGAGGTGAATCGGCAGCTGTGGCGGCTGCGGTGGTAGTGGTGGGAGTAGTGGCGGTGATGGTGGTGGTGGTGGGCTTGGTGGCTGGAAGCAGTGATTTCTATAATGTGGTACCAACATGTTGCTCTTTCTTTTACAATGAAGGCCAATGATGTCCTCGTCTTTGCTGAGGGCGAGGTCGGCATCAATATCGGTGAGGATGGCCGGTCCAGAATAATCCATGTTGCCTTGGCAATATGGCGGAATGTAGACAATTGGTACTATTGGGGTTGCAGTGACCTGGGTATGACATTAAGATACGTCATACTCCTCGAACTGGCAATGAAGTCCAATGTTGCTTAATAATGTCCTCGTCCTTGCTGAGGGCGAGGTCTGCATCAATATCGGTGAGGGTGTCCGGTCCAAAATAAGCCATGTTCCCTCAGCAATATGGCAGAATGTAGGCAATTGGCACTAATGTGGTTGAAGTGACGTAGGTATGACGTTAAGACACGTCATACTCCTCGAACTCCGCATGCGCACACGGGCGGAGCACTGGACAGAGGAATTTTGGCCACAAATAGGATTTTCTTATTGCAAACATTGACTAATTCCTTTATCCCTCAAAAATACTTATATCAAAAGTCTGACGTCTGGTCCTTACTGTGTGCTCAGCTAAGGCTGGAAGACAGTAGCTCGCTGGATCTTCTATAATTTCTTCGAAATAGTATGAAGTCAACTGCGGGTGTGTTTACATTCACAAGCAGCAATGGCCGATCAGAGAGAGACACAGAGAGAGAGAGAGAGAGAGAGAGACAGAGAGAGAGAGAGAGAGAGAGAGAGAGAGAGAGAGAGAGAGAGAGAGAGAGAGAGAGAGAGAGAGAGAGAGAGAGACAGACAGAGAGAGAGAGAGAGAGAGAGGGGGAGGAAGGGTGATATGTGTATATATACATACATACATACATACATACATACATACACACATACACACACATATATATATATATATATATATATATATATATGTATATGTGTGTGTGTGTGTGTTTATATATATATATATATATACTCGTATATATGTGTGCGTATATATATATATATATATATATATATATATATATATATATATATACGAATAAATCACCAAAAACACGTGGTTCACAAAATGTGTAATAAAACCAATTGGAAAATAAAATGATAGGTGAAAAAGTCCGGTCACCTTACATTCTATTTTCAAAGTTGTTTTTATTAAACACACACACACACACACACACACACACACACACACACACACACACACACACACACACACACACACACACACACACACACACACACACACACACACACACACACACACACACACATATATATATATATATATATATATATATGTATATATATATATATATATATATATATAGTACAGAGAAAGAGAAAGAGAGAGAGAAACATACGCAAACAGACGGAGATAAGGATATGGGTAGATAGTAACTTATGTAGATAAACTAAAATAAATGACGAATGAAAATAGAGGAAGAGATATGTAGAGAAAGAGACGGTTATAAACATTTAGACAAACAAGCTGACAGACAGGCTTTCTTATATAAAAAAGGAAAAACAAACAAAAGAAGAGATACAAATGAAGATGAACACCAATTGGGAACACATACGGAAGGGGATAAAGATAAAGACAGAAGTATATGTAAACACTTAAAGAGAAGTAACATAGAAGGGAATGTAAAGAAATGCTACAAATGTGAAGAATTATGAGAATTGGTTGGAGAAAACAGAGAAAGGAGAGGTGAGAGAGTGAGGAAAGATAGAACTGAAAGAGTCGAGTGAGAAATGGGAGGAAAAAAAGGAAGAAATATGAAGAGGAGGAGGAAAATGGATGATAGTGAAGGTGAAGCGGGTGAAATAGTTATTGATCGAGAAAGCAAAAAGTGACGTGGAAAAGAAATTCTATGGATAGAGGAAGGAGGAAAAAGAAGAAGAATGAGAGGAGACTACGCCAAGAGGCGCGTGGCTGTGGTCGAAGCCGTCACCTTTATCCTATAAAAACATATAAACATATGAATGAAGGAGATTGCAAGAGACCATAAGGCCCACACTAGGCAGCTTCGTATCCATCACCACCTGTCATCCCCATCCATAAAGCTGTCTAATCGTTTCTTAAAACAACTGATAGTTTCAGCGCTTACTACATGTTTATTAAGTATATTCCATTCGTTGACCATCCTATTAGTATACATATCCCCCCCTTATTCCTTCTAAACTCTAAATTTGTCCGGTTTAAATCCATTACTGCGAGTCCTGTCCTGCTGTTTTAATATGATTACCTTGTTTGCATCACCTTGGTTGAAGCCTTTGATCCACTTAAACACCTCTATTGGACGACCCCGCACTCTGCCTCTTTCCAGATAGTGTAAGTTAAGGTGCCTAAGCCTCTCCTTGTAAGGCAAATTTCTGAGTCCATGTATCATTTTGGTCATTCTTCTCTGTACTGATTCTAGTGAATTGATGTCTATGTAGGACGGAGACCAAAACTGTATAGTATAGTCAAGGATGGGTCAAACTATCGCTGGATAGAGTTTGATAATTACCTATGCACTTTTATTCGTTACCGTCCTTGTAATGAAACCTAATGCTCTGTTGGCTTTATTCCTGTGCTAATGTACTGTTTTCTGATTTTAAGGTCCGGACTCACTAGAACTCTCATGTTTTTTTTCGTACTCAGTTTTTCTCTAAAAGAGTGTTATCTAAGCTGTATCTATTTTCGGGGTTGTGTAGCCTTACGTTTAACACGCTACACTTAGAGATATTGAAGTTCATTTGCCATTTCATCGACCATGTTAACAATTTGTTAAGATCATCCTACAAAATCTCTGCGTCGTCTGCTGACCTAATTAGGCGTCCTGTTTTAGTGTCGTCCGCAAACTTACTAACATCACTATGTATCCCATCGTCTAAGTTGTTTATGTGCTTAATGAACAACAGGGGACCCAAAACCGAGCCCAGGGGGACCCCACTATTAATATTGCCCCACCTGGATTTTACTCCATTTATGGTGACCCGCTGTTTTCTGTTGCTAATCCAAGCTCTAATCCATTCTAACACTTTTTCTACTATGCCATGGGCTTTGATTTTATTTATTAGTCTCTGGTGTGCCACCTTGTCGAACGCTTTGATAAAGTCAAGGTAAATAACATCGTAATTATCATTGTTATCTGACGCCTTATATACTTTAGTGTATAAGGATAGAAAATTAGTCACACATGACTTACCCTTGGAGAAACAATGCTGTGTATCACGAATTAATTTATCTCTCGATGTGTTCTCGGAGTCTATTTACTATTATTGATTCAAGCATTTTACCTATAACCGATGTCAAACTGATTGGCCTGTAGTTGCATATAGACGATCTATCTCCCTTCTTAAAAACAGGAACAACGTTTGCTGCCTGCCTCTAAGCAGTAGGCAAAAAAAAAAAAAAAAAAAAAAAATCTACCTATTTATTGAATATCTCAGTTAACTGGTCGCAGATATCAAATTTACACTCCTTAATCATTCTCGGAGAAAATTCGTCTGGTTCCGATGCTTTTGTAACTTTAAGACTTTCAATCTGCTTGACTACCTCTACTTTACTAATGCTGATATTAGATAGACTACTTTCTCCATCCCCTCTGAAAATCGGGTCGCAGTCAGGTACCTTATTTAACCTTTCAATAGTAAACACCGAGAGAAAATATTTGTTAAACCGCTCATTCATTTTTCCTCCGATTCTATCATGACATTTTCATCGTTAATAATTGATCCTATTCTTTCTTTATTTTTTTGTTCCATAGAGATGAAAGAAACCCTTTAGATTGGATCTTGCTTGACTGGCAACCTTGATTTCATAATTACGTTTTGCTGTACGTGTGTTCTTTTTAACCAGCGTTGCCATTTAGTTTTATGTTGATCTAAGGTGTGTTTCCCCATTTTTTTGTTTTTTTTTACGTAAAGTCCTCTTTTCATTCTGATCTCACGTTTCAATCCGTCCGTCATCCATTTGGGAGTATTACCATTTTTCCGTATTGACTTCAAGGGGATAAATGTATTTTGTGCATTAATAATTAAATCAGTTAGATTGCTATACATTTCATCCAAATCGCTGACCTGTCTGTTGAGCCCCCAACCCACAAGTGACCTGACCCAAGGTTTGCATATATACCCACCGTGACCGTACTCCTGGTTATGTGCCGAGACCTGACCGCGCCGATTATGTCCGAAGCGTCCGTATGACATTTCATATTCAGTATCAAATAGGTTTTTATATTGCAAAAGATTGCTCTCCTAATGTCTGGTATTCGGACGTTATTCATACTTTTTAACTCTTCCCAAATTATACTAAATATTATTTCTTGACGATCACTAGAGCCTAGACTACCCCCACTTTTACGTTACTCATTAGGTCCTTATTATTAGTTAAAAGTAAGTACAGAGTATTTTCTCTCCACGTAGGATTGGTAATCGTTTGTTTTAGGAAATTATCCTACACCACATCTAAGAACTTGTTCGCTTCCTGATCTCCTACTAAAGCTTTCCAGTCAATGATTCTATAATTAAAATCTCCATGATATTTTTTTTTTTTTTTTTTTGTACAGGGACGCTCTACAAATTTTATGAATCAGGGGATCAGTCTGCTCAACGCTGAGGTTAGGAGGTATATACAAGACGCCAATAATAATTTTTTTATTCTTGCCTATAATCTCTACCCAAAATAGATTCCGTACATTCCTCTTTCTTAATCGAATTATTGATAAACATTTTATTATATCTTTAACGAAAAGTGCTACTCCTCCCCCACTACTCCTAAACCTATCCTTGTATAAAAAAAAAAGTATATCCTTCTATTATGTTTTCCGGAAAGAAATGTTTATCAACCATGTTGATCCAGGATTCAGTAATAGCTATAATATCAAAATTCTCTACGCATGCTTTACCTCGCACCAAACTTATTTCGTTAATTATGCTTCTGCTATTTGTATAGTAAACTTTAAATTTATGTTCCCTCCACCTGCTTTGGTAATTCTTTTCACAGCCCCTCTCTAAGTTGTTTCTATTGCCTAAACTATATTCCGATATTTCCCCCCTACTCCCACTTAATTTACCCGAAAAAACAATGTAGGATGCCTACTCCTCGCTCAAGGGATTCAGCAAGAAGCCGAAAACAACAAAGTGCACCTCGTCCCTTGTATATAAATGATTCTTACCGTAAAAGCGATCCTAGCTGTCGACAAATGCCCATCCATTGGACTTACAATGTTTTGCCAGCCTGCAATTCATTGCAATAGCCCTGGAATGCCACATGCCTCCAACTCTACACACTTGAAGGTTTCCACATACAACAGGAACACCCTCCTTATTCCTAATCTTGTCTAGCGCATCCTGAAACCGCGCAACCAGTTACTCACTCCCTAACTTTCCTATATCATTGCCCCCAACACTTAAGCAAACGACAGGGTCCTTAGACTCCTTACCTTCCCCTACTAAACACTCTTCAATACTATCTCTAACATCTCCTATCCCCGCGTCGGGGAAACACACCTGCATCCTATGTTTCCTATCTTTATCACAGAAAGCTCTGTCTAAGTACCTCACTTTACTGTCTCCTACAACCAAAATCTTAGCTGTGGGCAGGGATTCATCGTTTGCCCTTCCCTTCTTCTCTTGAATTTTCGTTGTTTTTTCTTCTTGTAGACCAGCTACTGCTTGAAACGAGTTCCTGAAATCGAGCGGGGATGTTGAGAACTTTTATCCAACTTTGCGAGTCTTATTTGTCACCGTTTTCCATCCAGGCTCCAAAGTAGTTTTATTTTCCGTATTTTGGGCCTTCGAACGGAGAACTTGATTATCCTCTTTAAGCCTCTTTACAGCATCCTCCAAGGCTTCAATTATACTAAGTAGAGATTGTACCTCATCGACGCTGAACACTAACGCAACCACTCGCCGTATCAATATTTGAAGCAGCTACCCAGTTGACCTGACCTGAGTGACGACTACTGCTCAACTGCGTTTGGAGTGTTGGAGCAGGTAACAGTCACTGCTGGGAATTGAAGAGAAGTACGTGCTTCAAGCCCATAACTAACTGAATTCAAGACAATCACGTATTAGGGTTATGTTAAAAAAGAAATATAAATAATGTAAGAAAATAATAGGAAAAAGGGGAAGAAAATTAAATGAAAAGAGAACAACGGAGAAAGATGGAAGTAAGGAAGTAAAATGAGATGAAAGGAGAGAGAAAGAGGGGAAGAAATTCAAATGAAATAAGATGATAGTAGGTCAACTGAAAGGAAAAGAAGAGAAGTGAGGGACGAAGAAAGTAGGGAAAGGTGGGCACGAACTCTTTATATAATTTAAACTTATGAATTACGCTTCTTTTTCATGACTATTCTTTCTCTCTCTCTCTCTCTCTCTCTCTCTCTCTCTCTCTCTCTCTCTCTCTCTCTCTCTCTCTCTCTATCTATCTCTCTCTCTCTCTCTCTCTCTCTTTTATAGCTTCCCGACGGCAAAATGATAGGAACAATAAATGAGTTTTGGTTGTGTGTTATTCTTATAGAATCGGTGTATGCTTTGACATGGCCACACTCTTCTGATAGGGACGAGCTTCGATATCTACGTTACTTGATTGTTTTTGCTTTATTTTGTTTCATGTCGTTTTATTTTTTGTTTTGTTTCGGTTCATTTTTGTGTTTTGTTTTGTTTTGTTTTGTTTTGTTTTGTTTTGTTTTGTTTTGTTTTGTTTTGTTTTGTTTTGTTTTACATAAGAACATAAGAATGAAGTAGACTGCAAGAGACCGTAAGGCCTACAGTAGGTAGTTCCATGTTCCTTACTGTCATCCCCATCCATAAAGTTGTCTAACCTTTTCTTAGAACAACGGATAGTTTCAACACTCACTATGTGGTTACTAAATTTATTCCATTCGTTGATCATCCTACCAAAAAATCAATTGTTTTGTTTTGTTTTGTTTTGTTTTGTTTTGTTTTGTTTTGTTTTGTTTTGTTTTGTTTTGTTTTGTTTTGTTTTGCATAAGACTGAAGTAGACTGCAAGAGACCGTAAGGCCTACAGTAGGCAGTTCCATGTTCCTTACTAACTGTCATCCCCATCCATAAAGTTGTCTAACCTTTTCTTAAAACAACGGATAGTTTCAACACTCACTATGTGGTTACTAAGTTTATTCCATTCGTTGACCATCCTATCAGAAAATCAAATCTTGCCCATTTCCTTTTTAAATTGATTTTTTTCAATTTATATACACTACTGCGAGTCCTGCCCTGTTTTCTTAATATGATGAACTTTCTTGCGTCACCCTTGTTACCTTAAACACCTCTATTAGATCAACTCGCACTCTGCGTCCTTCCAGAGAGTGTAAATTAAGGTGCCTAAGCTTCTCTTCATAAGTTAAATTTCTGAGCCCATGATCACTATCCTCTGTAGTGGTTCTAGTGAATTGATGTTTATTCTATAAGACGGAGACCAAAACTATACCGCATAGTCAAGGATGGGTCTAACTAACCCTAGATAGAGTTTGATAATTACCTCTGCACTTCTATTCGTAACCGTTCTAGCAATGAATCTTAATGTTCTTTTAGTTTTATTCCTAGCGCTGAAGCACTGTTCCGTGGATTTAAGGTCAGGACTCACTAGAAGTCCCAAGTCTCTCGCACACAGTTTTCTCTAAAAGCGTGTTATCTAAGCTATATCTGTTATCGGGGTTCTGTAGCTCAACGTTTCACCCGCTGCACTTTGAGGTATTGAAGCCTATTTGCCCTTTCATCGACCATGTGAACAATTTGTTAAGATTATCCTGCAGAATCTCTGCGTCGTCTCCTGACCTGATTAGAAGTCCTATTTTGATGCTGTCCTCATACTTACTAACATCACTATTAATCTCATTGACCAACTCGTTAATGTATACAACGAACAATAAGGAACCCAAAACCAAGCCTTGGGGAACTCCACTATAAACACCCACCATTTAGATCTTACACCATTTATGGCGACCTGCTGTTTTCTTTCACTGATCCAAACTCTAATCCATTCTAACAATTTTATTTTATTTAGTAGTCTCTGGTGAGTCACATAAAAAAAGATAAATGATTAGTCACACTTGACTTACCCTAGGAGAAACCATGCTGTTAGTCACGAATTAAATTATGTCTTTCGATGTGATTTCAGAGTCTATCAACTATTATTGATTCAGTCATTTTACCTATAACTGATATCAAATTGATTGGCCTGTAGTTGCATGTAGACGATTTATTTCCCTTTTTGAAAACAAGAACAACGTTTACTTGCTCCCAAACCATAGATACAAAACCAGTGTCTACCGACTTATTGAATATTTCTGTTAACTGGTCGCAGAATTCAAGTATACGCTCTTTAAGAACTCTCGACCCGAGGCTTTTGTAGGCTTAAGTCATTCGATCTGTTTGATTACTTTTACCTTACTAATGCTGATATATGATGGTCTCATTTCTTTATCCCCATGAAAAATCGGATCGCAGTAATGTATCTTCTCTAACCACTCCTTCGTCAACAACGAGAGCAAATATTTGTTAAACGCTTTAATTTTCCTCTGATTCTATCATGACATTTTCGTCGTTTTTAATTGGAAGTATACTTTCCTTAATGTTTTGTTTTGTAGAGATGAAAGATATCCTTTGGGTTGGATTGAGCTTGTCTGGCAACCTTATTTTTAATAGTTACGTTTCGCTGTACACGTGTTCTTTTTAACCTGTCTTACCATATCATTATATCTGGATCCAAGGTGCGTCCCCTCCCCCCCTTTTTTTTATTCCTGTGTAAAGTTCTCTTTTTATTCTGGTTTCATATTACAGCCTGTCCGTCATTCATTTGGAAGTATTAGTATTCTTCCGTATTGACTTGAGAGGAATAGATTTATTTTGTGCATTTAGAAATAAAGCAGTTAGATTATTGTATATTTCGTCCAAATTGCTGACCAGGCTGTTTACCTCGCGCTTGTAAGTGACCTGACTAGAGATACGCATATTACCCTCGGTGACCCGACCTCTGACCACGCTAATGACGTCCAGACTGACCGTGTATCTTACCTCGTTAGAGCCATCTGGATCTGTCTCGTAAGTGACCAAATCTCTTAAATACTTTCTCATCTAATCAAAATCGGCTCTCCTGAAGTCCGGTGCTAGAACGTTATTCATACTATTTAATTCTTCCCAAATAATATAAAATCTTATTTCTTGATGATCGCATGAGCCTAGACTATCTCCCACTTCTACGTTTCTCATTAGGCGCTCATTATTAGTTAAAAGTAAGTCCAGAGTATTCCCTCCCCTCGTAAGATCGGTAATAATTTGTTTTAGGAAATTATCCTGCATAACATCTAAGAATTTTTGCGCTTCCTGATCTCCTACTCAAATTTCCTAGTCAATGTTTCTATAATCAAAACCTCCCATTATCACAACGTTTTTATACTGGGACGCTCTGCGAATTTCATGAATCAGGGGATCAGTGTGGTCAGTGCTGAGGTTAGGAGGTCTATATAGGACGCCAATGATAAGTTTTTATTCTTGCCTATAATTTCCATCCAAAAAAAATTCATACTATTCTCTTTTTCAATCGAATTGTTGATGATACCATTTATTGTATTTTTAACGAAAAGTGTTACTCCTCCCCTCACTCCTGCCAACCCTGTCTTTGTGAAAAAATAAAACTTATATCCTTCTCTCTCGATTTCCGTTTTGCTTCGTTTTGCTTCATTTTGTTTTATTTCGTTATATTTTGTTTTATTTTGTTTTGTTTTGTTTCGTTTTGTTTCGATTTGTTTCGTTTTGCTTCGTTTTGCTTAATTTCGTTATGTCATGTCATGTCATGTCATGTCATGTCATGTCATGTCATGTCATGTCATGTCATGTCATGTCATGTCATGTCATGTCATGTCATGTCGTGTCGTGTCGCGTATTTGTTATGTTATGTTATGTTATGTTATGTTATGTTATGTTATGTTATGTTATGTTATGTTATGTTATGTTATGTTATGGTATGGTATGGTATGGTATGGTATGGTATGGTATGGTATGGTATGGTATGGTATGGTATGGTATGGTATGGTATGGTATGTTATGGTATGTTATGTTATGGTATGGTATGTTACGTTACGTTACGTTACGTTATGGTATGGTATGGTATGGTATGGTATGGTATGGTATGGTATGGTATGGTATGGTATGGTATGGTATGGTATGGTATGGTATGGTATGGTATGGTATGGTATGGTATGGTATGGTATGGTATGGTATGGTATGGTATGGTTTATGTTATATTGTGTTGTGCTGTGTTGTGTTGTGTTGTGTTGTGTTGTGTTGTGTTGTGTTGTGTTGTGTTGTGTTGTGTTGTGTTGTGTTGTGTTGTGTTGTGTTGTGTTGTGTTGTGTTGTGTTGTGTTGTGTTGTGTTGTGTTGTGTTCTTATTTTATTTTACTTTGTTCCATCTCGCCATAACTTACTTTTTTATCTTATTTTTCTTGTTTAACTCGGTTCTGGTGGTCAAGGGCTAAAGTCAAGGAATTTGGTTCAGAACAATGTGCCCCAGGTTTGAAGATTTTAATCTCCATACCCAACCCGACAACCTCATTTTTGGTAATGCCACATGATTATACTTAGCCAGGGGAAGAAGTGAGAGTATATGGGATATCTGATGTAGAATTATTTCCCCACTGTTTTCTATATCCTTCTTTCAATCGACAGAAATTCTGGTTGTTTGGGGATTGCAAGAGCAAACTTGTGAATCACCTACCTAGTAGCGGTTTGTTAAGGATGATAGTTTACATACTCTCTTTATTGTTACATGAAACGTATTATCTAAAGTCTTGTTGGAGTATCAATATCAAAATATTATGATCAAAATAATATTATCATTTAATTTGTTATTCATATGTTCATAATCAAGGACTGCATTATAGATACAAATGATTATGGTAAGCATCTGCCGTTGAGAGGATTGAAATGGTGTTGTATTGAACATATTGAACAGGCTTATATTAAATAAAAAATAGGCGACGAGAAAACGAAATAGGAAAGCAAAGGGAAGGGGAAGTAGATGGGGAAGAGTAACAGGAAAAGGTAAATGGTTGTAAGCGGAAAGTAGAAAGAAGAAAGGAAATAAAGGAGAGACATCTATTTTTGTTTCGAGAAAAGGATAAAGAAAAGAGAAAGTGTAAAAAGAGGAAGGAGAGAAAGAAGACAAAACAACAGAAGAAAACGTATTAGAAGGGGAATAAACGTAGAAAGGGATGAGCGAGGAGAAAGTGAGAAGAAGAGAAATGAAGAAGGAAATACGAGAATTTTGTAATGAAAGAATGGAAAAAGGTAGGTAGGACGAGAGGAAAAATGAAAAAAAAAAGTGTCAAGAAGATGTAGGTAAAATAACAGACAGTATGGAAAGTAACAATAAAAGAAGCATGACGTAAGAAGTGTCGAGAAAAAAGAAGAAAGTAAACAAGGAACTAAAATAAAAATCACGAAATAAGAATTAAGAGAGATAAAAGGAACTGAGGAAGGAAGGGAGAATTTACGAGTTAGGGAAATGTGAATGGATAGGGTTAGGGGAAGAAAAAGGGTGTCAGAGAAGGAAGGACAAGAAAATGAAAAGAAAAAGTGTAGGGAGGGATAGAGGGGAGAAAGGTAAAAGGGACGAAGGGAAAGAGAGAGAGAGTATAAAATGTGAATGGATAGGGTTAGGGTAAGAAAAGGGATGTCAGAGAAGGAAGGACAAGGGAATGGAAAGAAAAAGTGTAGGGAGGGATAGAGGGGAGAAAAGTAAAAGGGACGAAGGGAAGGGAGAGAGAGAAGGAAAGTATCAGAGAGAAAGAAGAGGGAGGATAAAAAGGATAAAGAGGATTAGGGAGGGAGTGGAAGAGGGTGGCAGGGAAAGAAGTATGGAATGTAGGTGATATTTGGTATTGAAGAATGATGGAGCTGAGTGAAAATAAAGGGAGAAGGAAGAGGAGCAAGAGATGGGGAAGATGGAGAGCTGGAGAAATGATGAAAGGAAAGTGATGAAGGAAAAGGGAGGAAGTGAGTAAAGGAGGGAACCAGGGAATGAATGAACAATGAAAAGAAAATAATAAAAAAAAATTAGAATGGAGGGAAGAAAGTTTTGTAAGAAAAGATGAAAAGAAGAGGGAAGGAAAGATTGCAAGAAAAGATGGGAAGAAGGAAAGAGGGAAGAAAGGAAAGAAGGATGGAAGAAAGAAAGGATGTAAAAATGGAAGAATAGAAGGAAAGAAAGGAGGGCGTGAAAATTGAACGAAGGAAAAGAAAAATGGAGGAAAGGAAGAGTGTCATCAAGAAAAGAGGGAGGAAGGAAGAACGAAAAAAAAAAAGAATGAAAATAACTATAGAGTGAGGGAAGGATAAAAGGAAGGAAGAGGAAGAGAAAAAAAGGTGAAGGGAATGAAGGATGGAGGTAAGAAAAGATGTAAGGAAGGAGGGAAAGAGGGAAGGAAGATTGAATGAAAAAAGGGAGGATGGAGAGAAGTAATGATGGAAGGAGGGAAAGAGGAGG
Source organism: Oratosquilla oratoria (assembly GCF_046742065.1). NCBI lineage: Eukaryota > Metazoa > Arthropoda > Malacostraca > Stomatopoda > Squillidae > Oratosquilla > Oratosquilla oratoria. The sequence goes on along the minus strand of NC_134796.1, from coordinate 6,600,947 downwards.
AGAAGGAAGTATGAAGGAAACGAAGTATGGAGGTAAGGAAGGATGTAAGGAACTGAAGAATGAGGGAAAGAAGAATGAATAAAACAATGGATAGAGGGAAGGAAGGGTGGGAGGAATGAGGTAAGGAAGGAAGAAAAGAAAGAAGAAAAATGGGAAGGAAGAAAATATGTAGGAAGGAAGGAGTGGTGAAGAAAGAGGAGAGAGGGAAGGAGGGAGAAAAGGAAGAAGGGAGGGGACAGATTTAGAAGCTGGGACATATGAACGCAGGAGGAAAGGAGGAGGGGACAGTAACAGATTCGCAGAACCTGACATACAGTGATTCCCAGTCATGTCCAGATAGAATAAGCAAATAAACAGAAATACAACACACCGGATGCAATGAAGCGGCAAAACGGACAGCTTGACAGAATCTCAATTAGAAAGTCTGATTTAGTTTCGCAGGAAGAGAAGAAGACAGCTGGGGTAGGAAGACAAGCAGGCAAGTAGATAGAGTGGCGGTCAAACTCTTTTATGTGTAGACACGCCATCTGAGAGACAGAAGGGTCGGTTTGAGTCCCTTGACTGTTTTAGAGCTGGCCGACAGTGACCAAAACCACCAGTTTTGCGCCTTGTGTTCGGACTGCCAAGAGAAAGTGATGTTTCTGGTGACCTTTGGCCTCAAATCTGTGCAACATGCAGCAGTGACATACAGTGTAAAAGATCCCAAATAGGGAGGTTATGCCAATGTACATCTTCAATGTTATAAGGACGTTGAGGCCTTATACTGGACTTTGCGCAATGGTTTGGTCTCCCTGCTAATATGTATTTCACCTCCGATAACCAGAGCTTCTATCCTTGGGGATTATGAGGATGTGAAGACATAAAGATAGGCAATATGAAATTACGGAGGGTAGGAAAGAAAAGTATTGCACAAGTGACCATATTTCTTCTTCAAGTGAAGATTTTCCATGTGGCATCATGCGCTAAATTAAACTAATTCTGGGTCATTGGTAAGCACAAGTAATTATTTTGTACTTTATCATTACTGTTCTAGCATAAAAATCGATTAATCATTGTTTATTATGTCAAACCTGGCAATTCATTTCCGGTACAAATAACATTTCCACTGTGGATATTTTTGATTGATTGATTGATTTTTTATTGATTGATTGATTTATTTTATTTTATTTTATTTTAGTTGTTGATATTATTATTATTATTATTCAGGATAGACCATTAAAAAATGTTTTGGTTAACAAAGGGTCACTTGTGAAGTGAAAGATTTTCGAGATTTCTTAAACAGTTCAGTTCAACTGTTATTAACTCAATATCTAATGTGACTGAAAGGGGTGTATAGCCGCAGTAGGGGTGTCAGACCCACATGCCACAAAATTCTTATCCAAACAGAAACATTCAAAATCTGAATCGACAGGGCTAACAAAGATAGACGTGGCCCCGTTACTACAGTGTCTCCTCTTTTAGGTGAATCGAATGAAATTGTCTTGTGTCGTAAAGAACCAATTTGACATGGGGGTTACCAGCGTTACAATGGGACGCTATGAGAGAGACAACCAGTAGGAGACATTTTCCTTTCAAAGTCCAGTTACTAAACGGGGTCGGAAGGGCTGAGCTTGGCAGGTGATGAGTCAGTGGCCGGAGTAGCTGGCCGGCAGTTTGTTCAAGTATCTGACAGCTTGGCAGGTATTAAAACTGTTGTTTCGGGTCAACATTTAGGATGGGCGCTCGTCAAATAATTTTCTGTCCAATTCGGAAGGTATTTCAAAGATATATCTTGAATCTGATGAAGTAGCATGTAAGAAAAAATCTAACATTCGTTACCATGATATTGATTTTTTATGTGAATGTATTTGTTTATTTTATTTTATTTTATTTCATTTTATTTTACTAAAAATTTTGTTTTATTGATTTAGTTAATATTGATTGTCTAAATATCAATTGATTAATTGACATATATTCATTTACGTTTCAGTGTTTTTTATTTCAAATTATCATTATTTCCAAAGTAAGAATAAGGCAAGAGAAAACTGTCCATACGGCAATTAGAATAGCGTAAAAAGGTGAGTTAACAAAGATGTTTTCGCATAAAACTATATCAACGTCAGTTGCTGTGGCTCCTAAAAATCGGATTCTTTTTTCTTTTCTTTTTTCTTTTTTTTTCTTTTTTTGCCTCTACCTTGATGGGTCAGTTACTCAGGAACGGGATGCACACAAAAAGAAGAAAAAGAAGAAGAAGAAGAAGAAGAAGAAGAAGAAGAAGAAGAAGAAGAAGAAGAAGAAGAAGAAGAAGAAGAAGAAGAAGAAAAGAAGAAAAAGAAGAAGAAGAAGAAGAAGAAGAAGAAGAAGAAGAAGAAGAAGAAGAAGAAGAAGAAGAAGAAGAAGAAGAAGAAGAAGAAGACGAAGAAGAAGAAGAAGAAGAAGAAGAAGAAGAAGAAGAAGAAGAAGAAGAAGAAGAAGAAGAAGAAGAAGAAGAAGAAGAAGAAGAAGAAGAAGAAGACCACAGGGAATACTACCACAGGGAAGACTACAAGACTATCACAACTGTTACCATGAAGATTCCCTCAAATATAAGCACAAAAATTACCAAGCCGAGGACCACAACGCCTCCAAGAATGACTTTCATAAACTAAGGACGAGTACCGAGTACCGCATGAGTACCGTACAAGTAGCACAAATACCGCAAAAACGACAACAACAATCTTAACAGTGGCTAACACAAAGATAACTCAACAACTAACACAATGGAAATCACAACGACCAACACAACAACAATTGCAACGACCACCACAACACACACCACAATGGAAATCACAACGACCAACACAACAACAATTGCAACGACCACCACAACACACACCACAATGGCCACCACAACAACAAGTACAATGACTATCATAAAAACCATAGAAACGACCATCACAAACACCACAACAACCATCAAATGACCACCAAAGCAACCACAATGACCACAACGTCCAACGCACTGACAGACACAACTGCTAGTATAGTGATCAACACAACGACATCCATAATAACAGGTACAACGACCACAATAGTAACCATCACAGCGACCACAATAACACTCAATATAATGATTATGAGTACAATAACGACTATCACATCAATCATCACAAGAACCACTACGACATTACAACATCTACAAAAAAGGCCATCACAATCACCATCATAACGAATATCAGTTTGAACATCTCAATATCTAAATTAACGGCTACAACATCTACCACAAAGACTAACACAGTGGCTACCGCAGTGATTTTAACAACCCTACAAGAGGACCACGACGACTACCACGATTATCACAACTTCTACTATAGCGACTATTATCACGGTGACTCCCACAAATTCAGCAGCAACCACGAAAAAAATAGAATAAAAACAGTAACGGTCTCAATTGGATTAGCAGTTTGTCATATAGTATGACGGGAAGTTCACCCAGCCAGGGAGGACGGGAATTCTAAAAATTTGGAAAAATGAGTTGGTCGGAAAAAAACATTGAATCGTGGGCGAATGTTCTTAGAATGATATTGATTAAAATTAGTACGATGGCAGCTAATCTAACGTAAACTTTAAAGGTGCTATTATTCACCTTTGAATTTAATTGAAAAACAATGGTGACTTATTATTAATTAAAGATATTTGAGTATACGCTTAATGATAAAAGGTTTCAACTGAAATCTAATTATTTAATTTAAAACTCACCCCAGGGTGATACCATTCAGATTGAGGACCCTTTTGCTTTACAGGATACATTCTCAATGGAACCATCTAGATGAATGGTGATTTCCAGATTGAATCTTTTATGTTCCAGTTATCTAAGCTTTTCAAGAGCTTTGTTTACTGCTGTACTCGTTCTTGTCATGCAATTCTCAGATTTGATTAAACTCATTTTCTATTAACAAATGGAAATTAAAAACGCTGATGGATAAGAATCTAAAAATTACAAATGAAAAGTTAAAATAAAAGTAAATGTTGTTTTTTCTCCCAGTTTTGATCAATTTAGTGTAAGTATAAAAGGATGACAAGAGGTGAAAAATAAAACAAAGGCAAGAAAGTAAAAATTCTAACTTTTTTATACAAGTGTTCATTTGATACGCAAGCGTGGGAAAGCGTAACAAACTAACACTATCAAGTAATAGGAAACTGATACACACATTTCATTTATCTTTCCTTTACGAAAACACGAGAAGGAGCGAATAAACTAGGCGAATGACACTGGATTTGTTTTCAAGGCGGCAAGAAAACACTGGGATTGCCGCACCACATAATCTAAAGAATCTATGGTTTTATATCCAATTGCTCATTGGATAATTAGGATGTATAACTCTTTTTCTTATTTTCTATATATCTTATTAGTATAACTTGACCAATGAGTTACATTTTTCATCACTTATTGTAAC
>NC_134796.1:6584032-6586532 GCF_046742065.1 Oratosquilla oratoria | reverse complement strand
TTTCGCAGGTATGCTTTTTCCTTTGAAAAGGCATACCAAGGAAAAAGATAAACTGATGACCAAGCGCTTTCGTCTATTCAGACCCTGAGGATGTCTGAATAGACGAAAGCGCTTGGTCATCAGTTTATCTTTTTCCTTGGTGGTTTTTCCGCATATTTAGAATCACGAGTTTATGTGATTTCTCATGCATGTATATATATATATATATATATATATGTATATATATATGTATACATACATATATATATATATATATATATATATATATGCACATATATATATACTAGGGGTGATCAGAAAGTAATGACAGTCGGACTCGTAGCTGAGAGACTATAAGTGTTGTGGGGGGGGAGCAATGGGCAGCAAGTGTTGCCTGTTGTTACATGTTTGAGCTTGTCGCTGTTTGTCTAGCTTACATTTTATTGTTGCGCTGTGCGATTGCGTCATTGTTGGTTTACCTCTCTAACCGGAAAAAAATTGATTTTTCGAAAGAAGGCTGCAGATTCTACACCTTCACAAGGTGGAAACTCGGGAAAAAAGCAACGGAGATCAGAGAGGAATTGTTGCAAGATTTTCCCGAGTCTACTCCATCACTGGAAACTGTTTCCCGCTGGATTCGAGCTTTCGCAGCCGGAAATTTGCAGCTAGAAGATGATCATTGTCCTGGCCGCCCTCGGACATCCGTGACCGAAGCAAAGACGGTCCGTGCGCGGGCCATCATTGACTAAGATCCAATTGTTACTCTTCGATTCTTATCTTTGGAGCTCGGTGTCTGTTATGGGAGCGCACATGACATCGTGCATGAACACTTAGGGCTGAGGAAGAAGTGTGCTCGATGGATATCTCATTTGCTTACGGAAGAGCAGAAGAGCGAACGGGTGCGGATTTGTCGTCTATGGCTGGCTGAATTCGAGTCAAAGGGTCCGAAACGGTTCTCAGATGTAGCTACCGGAGATGAGTGTTGGATTTCTTTCTTCACCACCAGAGACAAGCAGTCTAACATGGTGTAGTTGAGTGATGAAGAACCTCGACCTCAGATTCTGAAGGAAGGATTTCGCAGCAGGAAGCGCCTTTTCACCATCTTCTTCAATTCACAAGGACCAATGTGTGTGGATGTAATGCCTCAACAGTGTACTATCACAGCCCAGTACTATACTGATCACGTCCTTCCTCGAGTCCTGGAATATCAGGCCAAGACTGCACCAACCCGTCGCCGATCGCGCCTTTTGCTGCACCATGACAATGCTGCCCCCAACAAAGCTTGCTTCACTGTGCAGTTCCTGGAGCAGCAGGGGATCACACTTCTCCCCCACCCACCCTACTCGCCTGACCTTGCTCCCTGTGATTTTTGGTTGTTTCCAAAGATCAAGGGCGCGATCGCAGGGAAGCTGTTTCATCGCATCCAAGATCTGGCGCGAGCAGTCAATTCAGAGCTACGAGGTATATCGGCTTCTGAGTACCGTGAGTGCTTCATGAAGTGGCGAAAGAGGATGGAACGTTGCATAGAGGCAGGAGGGGAGTACTTTGAAGGAATGTAGGCCACTATTTGGATTTACCTCTGTACCGTGACAATATATGGTATCACTATCATTACTTTTTGATCACCCCTCGTGTATAAATATATATATATATATGTATATATATATATATATATATATATATATATATATATATGTATATATATATGTATAAATATATATATATATATACATATATATATATATATATATATATATATATATATAAAGGTCATGAATAATAGAATAATGACCAGTAGAATAAAGTTGTCGATTGTTGAGATTGTTGTCTTAGTAAGGTGGTCAAATGTGTCAACCTTAACGACAGTAAACGCGTGATCTAACATCCGTATAAAAAGTAACATGCTGTCACTCAGAACAAATCTCTTAAAACTGTCATCACAACGACAGATTAAATGGACTCAAAGCTAAAATAATTCTAGTAGATATTAAGGTCAGTCTAAAGTGAAATATATGAAAAAAGTAATTTATGAAATGTTCATGAAAAATTTGTGTTCACAATTTCCTCTCAGTAAAAAAAAAATAATAATAATAATAAAAAGAATAATAGAAAAAATAGATACTGTAATATAAGTATAAAAAGTCAAATAAAACGGTGTTTAGAAACTAGAGTAAATTAATGGTAATATTTATTTCGACATTTGTTGAAAGTAAATTTCTATTGCATTCAGCACCACTGCTTTACTACATACAAGTCTGTTTTAAGAGGAATTCACCCGAGAAAACTCAGGAACATGACTATATATAGCAACTCCATTCATATGAAAAAAGTAAGAGGCTCCGGCTCTGCAGTTAACATAGAGACAGAAAGGAAACACATTACCTACGGTTAACCGTAATATGCGGTGAAAGAACTTAGGATTTAAAAATATGAAAATAAGATATAAACGTAAACAATATCCTTCTACTCAGAGGAATACGAAAATTTATTATATTATTTCATGAAGGAATGAATACATATG
>NC_134796.1:6574032-6576532 GCF_046742065.1 Oratosquilla oratoria | reverse complement strand
TAAGCTTCTTCTCCAGCCTATCCTTCCCCCCTTATAAATTGGGTTTAAAGTGATGCACCTATTGACACTATTATCATCACTTGACCAAGCTTCCAAGAATAACCTGGTGCTTTTTCCACTACCTCCGTATTTCACTTCCGCGTTTTGCCAGTCCATTTCGTGTCCCGTTTCCTCGCAGTGTCTTGAGACGGCCGAACTCATGTCCTTTCTACTAACAGCCCTCTGGTGTTCTATCAGTCTTGTCGCCAATTTCTTGCTCGTTTCCCCAACATAATGTGTCTCGCAGTCCTTGCACCTAATATCGTAAACCACCCCTATTCGGTCCGTTTGGCTCACAGTGTCCTTAATTTTGGTCAGGGCCCTATGTAGAGTGTTCCTCGGTTTGTGTGCTATTTCAACACCGTGTTTCCTTAGCAGTCTGGCCGCTACCTCAGAAGCCCCTTTCAAGTAAGGGACCGTGACCCGCGTCGCGTCCGGTCGTCTGTCGTCCATCCTTCCCCTCTGTTGTCGTGCCGTCCACCTTTTTACCACCGAATTCGGGTAGCCGTTGTCCCTAAATACCTTCTTCAGGTGACTCCTCTCCTTCTTCTTGCTATCTTCCGTGGAACACACCTTTTCCACCCTAGACCACAGAGTCTTAATCACACTTCTTTTGTGGGTGGCCGGATGACAGCTGCCATAGTCCAGAAGTCGGTCTGTATGGGTGTCCTTTCTATAAACCCCCGTCATCAGTGTGGACCCGCTTCTCGTCACCATGACATCCAGGAATGGCAATTGGCCGTTCTCCTCTTTCTCCATCTCGAACTGGATGGCTTCATTCTTTGTATTCAGTCGCTCGAAGAAAGGTCCCACGTCTTCTTTATTCATAACGACAAAAACGTCATCCACGTATCTTACCCATAACTTCAATGAAGGTGGCGCATCCTCCAATACCTCCTCCTCGTAGCGCTGCATGGCCATTTCCGCCAAAACCACCGAGATTGGAGAGCCCATAGGCGTCCCAACCTTTTGATGAAATATTTTGTCCCTGAACTTGAAAAAGGTTGAGTCCAAACACAAATCGACCAGTCCCATCAATTCCTTAGCCGTCAGTTTTGACTTGTCTAGGAATTCGAGGTTACTCTCCATCGTTGACATAGCAGCGTATGCTTTCTCCCATAACATATATATGTATACATATACATCTATATATAAATATAATATATATATATATATATAGAAAGAGAGAGAGAGAGAGAGAGAGAGAGAGAGAGAGAGAGAGAGAGAGAGAGAGAGAGAGAGAGAGAGAGAGAGAGAGAGAGAGAGAGAGAGAGAGAGAGAGAAAGGGGGTAGGAGAATAGGTAGAGAATATACCGAGTGACTGTGTGAAGAGTAAATGAATGAAGGAGTGGTGAGGAAAGGGTAGGGAGGGAAGAAGGGAAGGAGGGAGAGAATGAAGGAGAGGAGGAGAGAATGAAGGAGAAGAGGAGAGAATGAAGGAGAGGAGGAGAGAATGAAGGAGAGGAGGAAAGAATAAAGGAGAAGAGGAGGGAGGGAAGGAGAGGAGGAGAGAATGAAGGAGAGGAGGAGAGAATAAAATAGGAAGGTAGAGAAACAAGAAGGGGATGATGGAGGAATAATGGAAGCGAGAAAAACTTGAAAAAGAAACTAACTTCTGAACCTGTTGTCTGGTTGTGTTTCGATGCATGTTGAAAGTTCAGAGAAAGAAAAGAGGAAAAATTAAATGTCCTACCTCCCTAAAAATCATTGTTTATTTTTCTTTGCAAAGTTATGGAACCAGTCTTCAGTCTTGTCTATAGAGTTTGGGAACACTCGATCATGTTTTAAACAAATGCAAATGAGGTTATCATCCCACACATAAAGTACGTCAATGTTGGTTACATTGGTGAACGAAAAAATTCATCTGGCAGAAGCCGTCACTTCCTTTAAATTTTACATTATTTACAGGATAGAATATCACCCAATAGGAAATCGTTTGAACAGAAGCATGTAGAGAACTTCAATATTATTATACGTCATTGTATTTCATTATTCAAAAAAAAAATTACATGGTAACTCGATTGTTTTGCAAATCCCTTCATAATGATGAAAAATGTATATTTAGTTCTTAACACAGATTGCTATGAATCGAGATTACTCCCATATAATAATGAAGCCGCCTGTTTCTAATTTAAAAAAATATAATATATGATGTACATAGTTATTTGTAAGGTGTTTATGATATTCATCTACATATATAGAAAAATGAAAAATTATTCAGAAACTATTTTCCAAAACCAAGTACTTTCATTAAAACACTAAAAAATTATATCCACGGCGAAGAGAAACCACAGAATTCTTTGTGCGTAAAATTATGCATGGCAATGTTACAGCCCCGAGGAATTCGTCAAAAGAGGACATTTAAGGGCGGCTCAGGAACAATATACTTTTTTTATATATTTTAACCACGTTTTCACAAGTCTTCACAAGCGTACCTAGACTCTACAGTCTGGACCAACAA
>NC_134796.1:6551532-6561532 GCF_046742065.1 Oratosquilla oratoria | reverse complement strand
TGACTATGAACAATAGATTATATATAACTTCGACCAACGCAACTGTATTACCCATAATCATAAAACTTTATTGTCTAGAATTAAATATTAGAACTTGATAAAAAAAAACAGATAGTATGTACCCTGGAAAAGTCTATATTGAAAACATATTTTCAAATAAAATGAGATTTTATATCACATTTGGATAGGTTAATTGTTTGGCTTGCGAAAATGCATAGAAATGCATAGAAATGATTATGCATGAAAACAGTAAGTGGTATGTTGGAAATATTTGTCGAAATCTGCCAAAATTATGAAACGACATTGTTGCATACGCATGAGATGGATATTGCCCACAGAAATTATTATAAGCATTTTGAGACCTGGAACAATTTTGTGCGAACTATGTAAACGATGGATGGAAATAGTAAACATTTAAATTTCATGAAAGTAAGAAAAGGTTGAAGAAAAACGGCATTCATCCAGACACGAGATGGAACTGTGTATTAGAAATTCATTCAACTCAAGGAGGGAAGAATGAGGAAGAAGAATCTTATAAAATGTTAAACTCGGATATAATACAGTATATCAATAGAAAGAAATGTTCGTAACAAAACTAAAAATAAGGTTGTTACACAGACAAGGAATGGGGAGAATGTGGCAAGACTAAGCAATCTTATGAACATGGAGAGCTAAATCTAATTAAGAGAAAAAAAAATCAGGGAAGATGAGAGAAGTTCAAAGTTGATAGACTGAAGAAAGGAGGCAAGGATGAGCGAGCGAAGACGCCCAAGGAAACGTTATCATTAGACAGAAAGAAATAAGAAAATATGTGACGATTAAGTCAATTGCACTCTAACGGCGTGTAATACCAAGGGTAACTTGCACATAATATGACCTTTTGCTCATATTGGATAACATTTGCTTTGTCTATGGTGAAACCCTTTTGGTGATACCATTTGTGACAGTGTTGGTGATGGTGACGGTGATGGTGATAGAGGTAATGATGATGATGATGATAGTGATGATGATGGTAATGGTGATAGCGATGGAATAGGAATAAGGATGGGGACGGAGATGAGGATGGTCGTGGTCATGGCCATGGTGACGATGACGGTGACGGTGACGGTGACGGTGACGGTGACGGTGACGGTGACGGTGACGGTGACGGTGACGGTGACGGTGACGGTGACGGTGACGGTGACGGTGACGGTGACGGTGACGGTGACGGTGACGGTGACGGTGACGGTGGTGATGATGGTGGTGATAGAAATAGTGTTAGTGATACTGACATTAATGATGATGATGGTAGTGATAGTGATAGTGATAGTTATAGTGATAGTGATAGTGATAGTGATAGTGATGAGGATGATGGTGATAGAAATAGTGTTAGTGATACTGACGTTAATGATGATGGTAGTGATAGTGATAGTGATGAGGATGATGGTAATGGTGATAGTGACGGCGACGATGACGGTGGTGATGATGGAAAAAGTGAAGGTGATGATGATGGTGAACGTGATGGTATTGGTGATGTGGTGTGACATAGGGTGATGATGGTAGTGGTGACGCTGATGATGTTGGTGATGATGATGGTGAATGTAATGTCACTGGCATTGGCATGGCGATTGCGATGTCGATGGCAATAGCATATGAAGTGGCAATTGCGATGGCCATGATGTTGGTGGTAGTGATGTTGGTGGCAATGGTGATGGTGATGGCTATGGTGATGGTTATGGTGATGATGATGATGATGATGATGATGATGATGATGATGATGATGATGATGATGATGATGATGATGATGATGATGATGATGATGATGATGATGATGATGATGATGATGATGATGATGATGATGATGATGATGATGATGATGATGATGATGATGATGATGATGATGATGATGATGATGATGATGATGATGATGATGATGATGATGATGATGATGATGATGATGATGATGATGATGATGATGATGATGATGATGATGATGATGATGATGATGATGATGATGATGATGATGATGATGATGATGATGATGATGATGATGATGATGATGATGATGATGATGATGATGATGATGATGATGATGATGATGATGATGATGGTTGTGTTGGTGGTGTCATATGGTGCTGGTGGAATTGGCTCTGTTGGTAGACGTGGTGGTTGTGGTGGTTGGAATGGTGGTGATGAAGGCGGTGATAATAAAGTTACTGTATTTGGTGAGTGTAGTGAGGATGGTAATGGTGATGATATTGCTGATTACAATTTGTAATGGAGTTGCCATTAATGATGGTGATTGTGATCTGTAATGGAGATTGGTATGTGTATTAGTGATTTTTTTTTTTTTTTTTTTAATTGCAGCTGCTAAAGTGAAAGTGATTGCGATCGTTATACTGATATATGTGATTATAATTGTTATTCACGATGATAATTGCGATTGGTGATGGTTACTGTCAATCTCTGCTAGCAGTTGCACTTTGTGATGAATGTAGCTTGTAAAAGTGATTTCAATTTGAAAGGTGATTGAGGTTTCTGATGGTAAAAGCCACTTGTGGTTGTTGTTAAGATTAGTAATAACAATAGCTATTCATGATTGTGATTATGATTAGTGATAGTGGTTGCCATCTGTATTGGTAAGTACCATCCACGATAAGGGTAATAATGACAGTCATATGGTTGAGATATGTGATGACAAATTTTACTTGTTATAATTTTTGTCGATATTGCAACACATAATAGAATTTGATAATGTTGAATGCGTGTAATGAGAGCAATTCTGAGAGATATAATTATTGCGGTTTATGGGTACGTTGATAATGACCATTGCAATTGCAATCGCAGGAGTGATTTGAAACTAGGGCTGTGATGACTACGATAGTGATAGTAATTGCTATTTCTATTGCAATGGTAATAGTGAAATTAGTTTGTGTTTGGGATAATGATGGTTGTAATTTGTGATTGAAATGATGATGAAGATTGTGATTTGTGATTGAAATGATATAGCTATTGCAATTTGTGATCGCATCAGTAATAGTGATAGCGAATTAGAAATCAGATGATGAATGCAATTTATGATTGTTATGATGATTTTCATTGTGGATCGTAATGGCAAAGGTGATTACTAATTTTCATTGCGGTAATCATGATCACATATTTGTGATTGTGATAAGAGTTACAAATTGTCAAAATAATATTAAAAGTAATTCCCAATGGCAAATGCAATGATGATTGCAATGGCAATGGTGATTGTGATTGTGATTGTGATTGGTGATTGTACATTTGAGTGGGCGATAGCAATAAAATATTAAAACATATCTATGGCTGGGACGATGATGTTGACTGAAATGTGTATTTACAATGGCGATGGTGATTAATTTCAATGGCAATAGTTATAGCAGTTTGTGTTTGTGATGATGATGATGATGATGATGATGATGATGATGATGATGATGATGATGATGATGATGATGATGATGATGATGATGATGATGATGGTGATGATGATGATGATGATGATGATGATGATGATGATGATGATGATGATGATGATGATGATGATGATGATGATGATGATGATGATGATAATGATGATGATGATGATGATGATGATGATGATGGTGATGATGATGATGATGATGATGATGATGATGATGATGATGATGATGATGATGATGATGATGATGATGATGATGATGATGATGATGATGATGATGATGATGATGATGATGATGATGATGATGATGATGATGATGATGATGATGATGATGGTGATGATGATGGTGATGATGATGATGATGATGATGATGATGATGATGATGATGATGATGATGATGATGATGATGATAGTGTATATGTTTCTGTGTATTTGTGTGTGTGCACGCGAGTGTATTTTTATGTTTTATTACGTTCGTGTGAGTGTGTTTGTGTACGAATGTGTGCGTGTGTGCTTGTGTTTGTGTAAGTGTCTGTATGTGTGTGTATGTGTCTGTGTGTGTGTGTTAGTATGTGTTAGTGTATATCTACCTAGTTGTATTTTACGGGAAGGGGAACTATGCTCGTGATGCCCCTTGTGTGTATCTCGTAATGTCTAGTTTGCTCTTAAATTCGTGTATACTTTTTTGCCCATACTATTGTTTTATCCAGTTTGTTCCAGATATCCACCACTCTGTGTGGAAAACTATTTTCTTTTTTCAGGTCTCTTCTATAACTATCTTTTTTTAATTTCTTATCTCTATCAAGGAATTATGTGTCTTTCGTGATTCTGTAAATGATCAGTAAGTCGCCTCTTTCTCTTCTTTCTTCCAAAGTCTGTAATTTCAATTTAGCCAGTCTCTCCTCATAGGGCAGGTTTGAAAGTGTTGGGCCATTTTCATGGCTGCTCTTTAGATTCGCTCAATTTTCTTTATATTCTTTTTGGTACTGGGTGACCATAGTATCGCAGCATACTCCAGTCTAGATTTTATTAGTGTGACTAGTATTTCATTAACCATTTCTTCGTCTAAATAGGTAAAGGCCACCTTTAAAGAGCATAACAAGTTATAAGATTAACGTCGAGAGACTCGAAGAGGCATACAAAATTGTACGTGGTAAAGCTAAAGAAACCTCCGCTAGTATGTAACAAGTGACAGTGACTTAAACGATTGCGCTATCAAGAGGTTCATAAGTTGAGCGCAACTTTTCTTATATATGTGTATGCTTGAGTTATATATATATACACAAAATTTTGCGTTCAACCCACCTCCGCCATGATACAGTTGGTAAGTATGCAACGTGGGAAAGTATTTGTACAACACTGAATGGGTCCCAGTGAACAGATTTACATTTGTCACAATTTGAAAAAAATAAGTTTTAGGCAAAAGTTCATAGTTCCCACTACAGGCTTTTAAATATGAAAAAGTTATATATCTAAATTTGTATACATACATATATATATATATATATATATATATATATGTATATGTATATATATATGTATATATACATATACATGTGTATGTGTATATATATAATGTATATATATATACATATACATGTATATATATATATATATATATATATATTTATATATATATATATATATATATATATATATATATATATATCTATCGAAATTCAACAGGACACAGTACAATCACAGAGGGGAAGGGTGAAAAGGATAGTGGAGAAAAGTGAAATTGATAGCAATAGGTACGTGCCCCTGACCTAGCTACCTCCTTTATTAGGGTGGAAAAGCTCTTGGTATATAAATATATAAATATATATATATATATATATATGTATGTATATAGTATAAACTACCTATACTAAGGAAAAACACAGGTGTAGTATAACGAGATATTTAATGATTGGTATTGTTAAAAAAACGGATTAATTGAAATTAAAGGTCAACGTAAACGTGAAAAAAACGAGAAATAGCGTCCGTAAAATGCAGGTCAAGCATAATTATCTCTTATCTTGTTGTGCAAACTTAGTTATCTGCACCAGTTTCTTGGCACTAAGAAAAAAAAAAAAAAGGGAGACAACAGCATAAAGCCAACGCGACAACAAACTATTACGAGCAAATATATGAGAATATAGTGCATGTAGGAGTTCATAAAATCTTCATAATTTTGTTATCTTTCACATGCATATATGCATACATATACACACGCACACACACACACACACACACACACACACACACACACACACACACACACACACACACACACACACACACACACACACACACACACACACACACACACACACACACACACACACACACACACACACACACACACACACACACACACGGCTCGGTGGCGGATTGGTAAAGCACTGGCCTCACAAGCCAGAGAACTGGGGTTCGATTCCCCGGCCGGGCGGAGATATGTTGGGTTTGTCTCCTTTCACGTGTAACCCCTGTTCACCTAGCAGTGAGTAGGTACGGGACGTTAGTCAAGGAGTTGTGACCTTGCTGTCCCGGTGTGTGGTGTGTGAGTGGTCTCAGACCTACCCAGAGATCGGCAAATAATGAGCTCTGAGCTCACTGCCGTAGGGTGGTGTCTGGCTGTCTCGACAGAGACTGCAGCAGATCCGAGGTGAATACACACACACACACACACACACACACACACACACACACACACACACACACACACACACACACACACACACACACACACACACACACACACACACACACACACACACACACACACACACACACACACACACACACACACACACACACACACACACACACACACACACACACACACACACACACACACACACACACACACACACACACACACACACACACACACACACACACACATTTCATATATTTCATATATAAGTCTTTTACTTATGTTTCTTATTCATTTGCCGTCCCTTTTAGATTTTCAAGTCTGAACCTTATTTCTGGTTCTTTAAATACCTCATCCCTATCTTACTTCTTATCATAAAAGATAGCTCATTCATGAATTAATTTTCCGGTACCGTCTTCATTTCTTCAGTCTACCTATCAACACTGTCCTCGTACTTTAGAATTACGTCTACTATTTGCTTAAAACTCTATTCTTCTGTCGTCTTGGAGTTATCCTTACCCTCTGGGATTACTTCAATCATTGGCTAAGAAAAATTCTTTCCCCTCTTCAGAATTTCCCTGTCTCCCTATTTCCTGGATCTACCACTGCCCACGTGACTTACCTGGTATGTTATCCTCAAGGTCTAACGAAACATACTCGTACATACATACATACATATACCAAGGCTTTTTCCCCCTTACTAGGGAGGTAGCCAAAAAGGAAAAGGCATAAAATCATTCCCACCCATTCCATCCCCGAAAACACTCCACACCCCTCCACCCTCCCTCCCATCTTAGCACCTCCTAGATGACGGGTCATCCCTGCACCCTGTCCACTGCCCTGGGTCAGATGCTCGTATGTATTCTTTATACAAAGGGAGCCTCCTATGATCAACCTCCTTATCTTCCCCCACACACTCTCTTCTCCCCAATATGAAGTGGAAGACTCCTTTCCTGAGCAAAGGAAACATGTACCTTTCCTCATACTTTCATTTCTGTGGAACTTTTACTGCCTTTTCCTACAATATGTTTTCTCAATTAATATTCACTCACGTTTTCTCCCCCCTTACTATCCACATTTTTTATCCTTCGTTAAGATTTTTTTGTAATATCGCTGAGGAAACTACCAATGAAATTGAATAAGGAGTGAAAAGATAAACGAAAAAATATATATATTTTTCTTTTCAAAGAGATGTTCTTATCATTCTTGCAATTCCTTCTCCTCTATCACTCTTCATTGCTTTATACCACACCCCAACCTTTCTTTTCATCACCCTAAAACCATTTTTTCTACATGACTTCAAAAAAGTATTTCTCTTTTACATTTCCCTTCCCTCTTCTTATCCACAGACATTCCTTTCCTCTCCGTTAGTTAATTCATCACAGCTACCCTCCACAGCTGCTATTCACAGTAATGTCACTAACTTCCTCATCTTTGAAAAAATATAGTTCTTATTTTGCATACCAACCACTTGGCTCGCTAATGACTTCAAATTTTCAAACGTCTCTTAAACTCCACTGGTTTGGAAAAGTTCCTTCCTCTTCCTTAGGACAGTTGTCAGTACTCTGACTCCTTGGTGCAGCACACTTACAAAGGTTTACAAAGGCGGAGCATACCGACAGGAGACCTTTTGGTCCATATCTAGGTCGGATGCGAAAAAAATAAAAATAAAAACTATATTAATGTAAATAACAAATGAAATACATAAATAAATGCATAGGTATATTTAGATAATAAACAAACAGGTAAATAGTAAATAATAATAAGTTAACATATAACTAATAATAAATGAAAATAAAACAGACAAATGATAACAGTACTCTGACTCCTAGCACACATGTTATTGAGTTCAATATAATAAGCGGCAACCGATATCTAACTGTGTTCCTTAATCCTTGGTTATTATTGGTTATATGTCATTATTATTAGTTATATGTCAATTTATCATTATTTACTATTTACCTGTTTGTTTATTATCTAACTATACCTATGCATTTCTTTATGTATTTTATTTGTTATTTACATTATTATAGTTTTTATTCATTATTTTATTATTAATATGATTTTTTTTTTCGCATCCGACATAGATATGGATCAAAAGGTCTCCTGTCGGCATGCTCCACCTTTGTAATCCTTTGTAATTAATAGAATTGCGTATTTTTAAGATTATCAAGGCCTACTGATAAGAAACTACTACACTATTGAATATTACACCCCGATGGCAACTAATAAATAAGTATAATTGGTGAAACGAAAGGTTCATGACCCTCGGGAAATAAAGCTTTATGGACCCCACTATTATGTATAATAATAATAATAGAAAACGTTACATTACATGGACGTAATCATACTAAGGCAAAGCTGTGATATCTAAAATAACTTTAACTGTTTAAAGAGCGATGTATTGTACAATTACCAAAAGTTCAGTCCGCTATTCCCATGACTAGCCGATCTACAACCTGAGCATTCGAATCAATACTCGCCATGTGTTGCACAACCGCAAAAACTTTGTTATGTCCATGCCATATCTTCATTAGAGTTCCAGCAATTAGTGAGAACATGTATCATTCTGGGAAATGCAAAACTTGTTTGTTTTCACTTTCATCTAGTAAGACAGCATGGCCAAGTATTACCACGTGAGATGATTTTCAACTCCATCCATCTGCATTCCATGAGAAGGAAATATATAAAGTTGTTATCTGTTTGTTCATCTATTCCTCTTGTTTACTCTATTGTTGTACCTTATTTTATTTCGTTTGATTTCAACTTGCTATGATTTACTTAAATTTATTCTATTTCACTTTATCTAAATTTTCCTTAATTTAATGTTAATTTATCTTATTCAAATTTCGTCTCATCTTTTACCGAATCTAATTTGATATTCTTTTATATACTCTTTTATCTTATCTAATCACATACTACTTAATGTGTCTCATTCTATTTTTTCTATATATTTCCTTCTTTTTTATTCTGTTTCATATTATTTCATTTGATTCTGTCCTCTATGATTTTATTCTATCTTACTTTATTTCATTGTGCGTTTCTTAATAGTTATTTGTAGACATAGTTAAATAGGGAGAGTTTCATAGACGATACCCTCCTTTATTGATTACACAAAGTAGTTTATACCAAAGGTTGCTCCTCCTTTCGTTTTCACTTTTTTTGATCAACTGACACACGAAATGCAATTATCTGGTGACAGGGGCCGACTTCTCTTTTGGTGGATTTTATCATTGCCATGATTTTTTTTTTTTTTTTTTAACGATATTTTCCCCTAAATCTCCAACCACAGTTAGGGATATCTAACCCCACTGGCTTGGCCTGAATGGAAGGTTTGAGTAATTTCTGGTGTTTCCTGAGTCCTTCTGCTACTGAAATGGTGAAACAGAGATGAATTCAATAGTCGGATTATAGCTTGGATAGAAGAAAAAGCAACACTCGGTAGGGAATGATTTAATTTCAGATAGATTTAAGTGCGAAATTCATATGTTATGTACGACTAATGGCATACGTCATTCAGATTAGGGGAAGGAGTTTAAATAAGTACGAGGGTCTGAATAAAGCTTCGAAATATTTCAGGGTAGTACGTATATACCTATTATTACTTTCAGTACTAACATTTTACCTTCACAGATTAGAAACACTAGGGACATTCATTGATATTTATTAGAACTTACTGGGCAAAAGTTCTTTTCAATGTAGTGACAATTTATATAAATCATCTGCTAGACACCAGACGATTTTATAAAGAAGAAAGGGATGAGTTGACTAAGTGAGAATAACGAAACGATTTAATACACTTCGGGTGAGAGGGGGTGCTCAGCCTGTAAAGCGTCATCAATTGGTCAAGATCCCAGCCAGTCTGGGGTCCATCCCATTAGCTATATACAAACATTGAAACTTGGCCCGCTAAAGCAGAATCTAGGCTACACATTGTATTG
>NC_134796.1:6544032-6546532 GCF_046742065.1 Oratosquilla oratoria | reverse complement strand
TCTAAAGAGGGTCTGATTTCTGTGTTGCGGCAACGCGTGCTTATATAAGGTTTACTGAAATAGGATATTGAGTGATAGTCGCAATAAGGCGACTGAGAGCGTCTGCAACTAGGTTTGTTTTTCCTTTAACAAAATGAAAGGTGCGCATGAAATCTTGTATGGTAAAGAACCAGCAGGCAAGTTTTCCTGATAGATTTTTTTTCACTTGAAGAGATGTAAGATTGGTTGATGATCTGTGTATATGTATATCTCGTAACAAAAGATGATCTCTTTGAAATGTTTGAGTGCATAGACGATTGCTAATGTTTCAATGTCTGTGACTGAGTAATTTCGCTCGTGTTTGTTGAGTGTGCGACTCGCATAGGCAATTGGTCTGAGTTTTGAGCCTTGGTGTTGAATGAGGACTGCGCCAAGTTCTGTGGAGGACGCATCAGTGTAAATTGTGAAAAGAGGTTTGTGGTTTGAGCAGGTAAGAATAGGTGCTTTGCTTAAGGCTTTCTTTAAGTCATTAAAGGCTTTTTCTTGGTCAGGTGTCCAAATGAAGGGTGTGTCCTTCTTAAATAATGGGGTTAAACATGCTGCTATACTAGCGTAACCTTGAATGTATCATCTGTAAAAACCTGACAGACAAAAGAATGAGCGTATGTGTTCTACGGAAGTAGGACGTGGAAAAGCTATGACTACCTTGACCTTGTCCTGCGAGGTTAAAATTCCTTGTGAATTAAGGACATGGCCTAGAAGGCGTATTTCTTTCTGAAGAAAAGAACACTTCTTATTCTTCAGTTTGAGTCCTGCCTGTTCTAGTCGTAAGAAGATATTGTGTAGAATGTGTAGATGTTCGGCAACGGATTTATAAGCGATGATCACGTCATCGAGGTATAGAAACACTGAATGACCTAGGGTCTCGTGCAAGTACTGTATGCATGAGTCGTGTAAAAACTGAAGGGCCTGATACGAGCCCCATGTTTAATCGTTTGGAATGATAGTGTCCTGTGGGTGTGCTAAAACTTGTCAGAGGCCTAGACTCTGGGGAAAGGGGGCTCTGGAAATATCCCGACATAAGGTCTAAGGTCGTGAACACTACGTTATTTTTTACCGACAGAGTGGAGGAGGTCTTTTAAGATAGGAATCGGGCGTCTTTCTGGTTTTATCAGCTTATTTAACTTTCTGATATCTAATATAGGGCAGAGGGAACCATCGCGTTTGGGGACAACAAAAAGGGGGGGAGTTCCATTCATTGATTGATGATTCAAAGATGTCTTGCGCAATCATGTCTTGGATGAAGTTATCTACAGTCATACGTTTGCTGTGTGGTAATCTGTATGCGGGAAGGTAACATGGTTTAGAGTTCTCACGAAGAGGTATATGATGCTGGATAAGATTAATGACTCCAAGGGGTTCACCTTGATTTGCAATGGTCTGTCTGAACTTGTTGGAAAGTGCAAGCAAGTCTGCTTGTATATTAGCGAAATCAATTTATCTAAGCTGAAATGTATTAATGGACTCCTGTGCTGTTTGTACGTTGGAAAGTGTGGCACAAACTTGAGAAGTTGGGAATTGGACAACCATGACTTTAATGCGCAAAGGATGTACTTCGAAATCGCAAATGTTTGTAACAGCTGTGAGATAGAGGGGGTGCGTTAGTGTCATTGGCAATTAAAATGCAAGTATGACCTTTCTTTGACGTAATACTGATGTCTAAAAGTAGGAAAATACCATTGACACGGCAAGTTCCTGGCATACAGAGTACATCGGTGTCTTGTGCTTGGAAAACTCGTATGTTTATCTTTATATATTCACCAGGGAACAGTGTCTCTGGGCTGATATTCACTGCGTGAGTGTGTTTGGAAGTAGGTAACACTTCCGTGACTGGGGCGGATTTTGTGTTGAAATCTTCTAAGAGGGGCAAGAAATGGTGTTCAGGCGGTGAAAGATCAACGTTATTTACTGGGTGTTTTGTCTTTAGTTTTGCTGATTTTCATATGCGGGAAGAGTTTGCGTGTCTGTTACGTTTGGAATATATGTCTACAGCTGGTAGTGAAATGGAAGAATCAGAGTCGTGGGAACGTGTGGGTGTGTCGGCGCCATCTAAGTGCTGGTGCATCCTTGTGTGATGAAGCAGAGTTAATTTGAGTGGCGGGTGTAAGATCAAGCTTTGCCACATTGATGTGATTGACTTTGTGGGAATTTGCTGATGGCAATGCAGGGAGGAAATGATTAGCATAGATGATGCCATATTCAGCAGGGTAAATAATGATATTATGTTGCTTCATCAATGTTAAGCCTATGAGGATATCTGCAAGGATATAGACGTCAATTACGTAGGTGGTAACTGGAATGCCTGGGCACTCATTTTTTAAGCAAATGTCTAGAGAGAATTTACTAATTATTTGGAAGGATACACCATCTACATTGCAAAGGTTGACGTCGGGAGGTTCCAAAATGATGACACGTTTTGTTTCAGTGGGGAATCTGTTGAAAATGTGTAGTGTCGGGATGT
>NC_134796.1:6506532-6511532 GCF_046742065.1 Oratosquilla oratoria | reverse complement strand
GTCCACTATTATCTGCTGACGGTCAACTTGAATATTCAAATGAAGGAATATGTGATATTTTAAACAATTATTTTAGCTCAGTATTCGTAAACAAAACACCTCAAAGTGAACTCCAAACTGAAACCTGTGAAAAGTATAGGATAAACTTACTACGGTAAATATAAAGAAAAAATAATAATAAAATAAAAGGTGTATAGAGACACTCAAAGTTAATAAAACACCAGGGCCTGACGGTTGGTATCCAAGAATTTTCAAGGAAATTAAATATGAGATTGTTTTCCATTAGAAATTATTTTCAAGAAATACATCATATCCGGAGATGTCCCAAGAGAATGGAAGCTAGCTAACGTTACTCTTATAAAGGTGACAAAAAAAAGTCAAATAACTACAGGCTGTAAGTTTGACGTCAATTGTAGGAAAAATTATGAAAACTATCGTCAGAGATGCTATCGAACATCATTTAGAAAGTAAGTGTTGGATAAATGATAGCCAGCATGGTTTCAGACGGAAACGTTCTTACGTGACTAACTTACTCGAATTCTGCAACACAGTTATCTCGAATTATGGCAAAAGACAGTATAGATTTAATATATCTAGACTTTGCAAAATCTTTTGATACCGTCCCCCACGAAAGACTACTTACTAAATTAGCTTCACAAGGAAAAAGGGGGAGCCTATTAAGCAGGACTAGTAATTGGTTGAATGATCGAAAACAAAGAATTGTTTTAAATGGAAAAACTTCTGGATGGAATTTTTTTTACAATTGGAGTTCCTCATGGTTCCATTCTTGAGCCACTTCTATTCATAGTATATGTAAATGATATAGACCATGAACTAAAATCTACTGTTTCCAAATTTGATGATGATACAAAAATGTGCGGGATGGCAAATGATCACTTAAACCAATTAGATATCTAAGAAGATTGAGATGAATTACAGCAATGGTCTGAAAAAAGGCTAATAAAATCTAACATAGGTAAATACAAGGTAATGCATATAGGTAAAGATAACAGTAAATACGATTACAATTTATTTGGAAATTCGTTTACAAAACTGGATAGTGAAAAGGATCTCGGAGTAATTATCAGTAACGATTTCAAATTATCCAAGCAGTGTATTTCAGCCTGTGAGAAAGCAAATAAGATTCTAGGACTGATTGCGTGATCTTTTGACTTCAAAATTCCATCACTTATTAACAAGCTATAAATCGTTAGTTCGTCCACATTTGGATTATGCTGTTTTCGTATGGTCACCGATTCTCATTAAAGACATTGACAGATTGGAAAAAGTATAACGGTGAGCAACAAAACTGATTCCAAATATCAAAAATCAATCATACGAAAACCAACTGAAAAAAAAAGCGTAGACTCAGAGATGACTTGATTCTAAAGGGAATTAGCAACATGAAAAGTGACAATTTTTTTTTACAATGAATGAGAATCAGACAAGAAACAATGGTCTCAAATTGTCCAAAATTAATTTAATTTGGAATTGGATAGAAACAACCTTTTGCCAACCGTGTAGTTAATGAATGGAATAAACTTCCTGCAGAGGCAGTGCAATGTAGTTCAGTTTGAAGCTTTAAGAATCATTTAGATAAACACCTAAGCAAGATGTTGTAATGACTATAGTTTATTTTATATTATTTGATTATTTGGTTTTGTTATCATTTGTCCATCTGTCTATAATTATTTGCTTCATTCTCATTTATCATTAGTTATATGTCAATTTATTAATATCTACTATTTACCTGTTTGTTTATTATTTAACTATACCTATGCATTTATTTATGTATTTTATTTATTATTTACATTGTCAAAGTTTTTATTTATTCATTTATTTATTTATCATTATTATTTTTTTAGCATTCAACATAGATATGGACCAAATGGTCTCCTGTCGCTGTTCCGCCTTTGTGACCCTTTGTAATATATATATATATATATATATATATATATATATATATATATATATATTCATATATATATTACTTTATATATATATGTATATATATACACACACACACACACATATATATATATATATATATATATATATATATGTATGTATGTATGTATATATATATATATATATATATGCATGTATATATACATATGTAATAAACATATATAATATACATATGTGTATTTATATATGTATATATATATATATATTACATATATATATATATATATATATTTATATACATATATATATATGTATATATATATATCATATTATATTATATATATATATATTCAACAAAAACCCACTGTGTTGGATAAGAAGAAATGAAATAAAATGAATTCCATATATTTCGATCACGGACTGTGATCCTCTTCAGTGGAATACAGAAAGGTAGAGCAAATGGCATGTCTTATATACAATAAAAATAAGGGACAAGGGTAGGACTCAGGTAGCATCTAGTACTTTGCGGGGCAGGTCACCCGCCTTCACCAACGATGGTAACAATTTGTTGACTGCCCAGGTGGTAATGCAGTCAGGTGACCACTGTCCAATAAGTATGATAAAGAACTTTTGTGTCTAAAAGGGATTCTATTACAAGGCATAGTGGATTGTTTCAAGGATGAATGTGGTTTGCCTAAGCGTTATAAGTTAGCAGTAGACAGTCTCACGAATCGTAAAGATGTCGTCATTTCCCGTGCTGATAAGGGAGGGAAAATAGTTATTCTGAATCAGTTAGAATATGAAAGCAAAGCCTTTGATCTTTTAAATGATATAAGGACTTATGAAAAACTAACTAAAAAACCCTCTCAAAAGTACTGCCTCGGAATTCAATAGAAGAGCACGCAATATCGTGGGAAAAGAGTTTTTTAATAATAATTTATTACTCATAAACCCACAACTACCTAATTTCTATGGACTCCCAAAAATTCACAAAGAAAGTGTTCCCCTAAAACCCATCATTTCAAATAGAAATTCTTGTACGAGTAAGACATCAAAATGGCTCACGAACATTTTATCACAATTTGTAGGGTGCTTTTCCGACTCGCATATAAAACATTCAGAAGATTTCATAAGTAAGATCAAGAATCATCATTTATCTGGGCAGAGAAAATTACTAAGTCTTGATGTAGTTTCTTTGTTCACCTGCATCGACGTAGCTGAGGTTTTAGCTTTCTTGGAAACAAAATTACAAAATTATCGGGACCAACTACCAATCTCTGTCAGCAAAATCATTAAATTAACGGAATTATGCGCTAACACTAATACCTTCTCATTTAAAGATCAATATTATAAACAGCAGTTCGGATGTTCAATGGGATCTAATCTCTCCCCAGTGTTAGCTAACCTATATATTGAGTATTTCGAGACAGTGCTTTTACAAGACATTAAGCCACAAGGAATGTTTTGGTATAGGTATGTGGACGATATCTTTACGATTTGGGATGACGAATGGGGATCTTTTGATGCTTTCTTTGAACAAATAAACAACTTAGCCACTAATATTAAATTCAAAGTTGAATGGGAGGTGGATAATAGACTACCATTTTTAGATATCCTATTGATACGGCATCAGGACCAATTGTCCTTCACAGTGTACAGAAAGCCCACACATACGGGGAGTTATGTGCACTTTTTCAGTCACCATCCTGATAAAATTAAATATAGTGTTGCCTCAGGTCTTTTCCTGAGGGCACTTAGATTATGTAGTCCACATTATTTGGAAATGGAGATAACAACCATCAGGAATCAATTAAAAAAAAGAATAGGGTATCCTGATTGGTTTCTAAATAGAGCCCTAAGTAAAGCCAAAACTAGTTACTTTGGATCCACTTCCCATTCCAGTAAGAACTTCAGTTGGGACAAAAACTGTATTAAATTGCCTTATAATAGGTCCTTAAATGACATCTCTCAATTTCTTCCACAGGAAGATATTAAAATTGTTTTTAGTTATCCCAATAATTTGTTTAAGAAAATAGTCAATGTACATCAAAGACCTAGAGAAGAAATATATCAAGGTGTGTATAAACTCCCTTGCTCTGATTGTAACAATGTATATTGGGGACAAACAGGTAGAGATTTATATACTAGGATGCAAGAACATAAAAATTCAATTAAATACGCACAACATAATTCCGCTGTCTTCCAACATGTAGACAAGGAAGGCCATCATATGGATTGGAATGAGGCAAAGATTATCTTTAATTCAAAATGCAGTTTTAAAAGAAAAATAATAGAATCATCCCTGATTAACAAATTTCCAAATTTTAATATGTCACATGGACAGTGGTCACCTGACTGCATTACCACCTGGGCAGTCAACAAATTGTTACCATCGTTGGTGAAGGCGGGTGACCTGCCCCGCAAAGTACTAGATGCTACCTGAGTCCTACCCTTGTCCCTTATTTTTATTGTATATAAGACATGCCATTTGCTCTACCTTTCTGTATTCCACTGAAGAGGATCACAGTCCGTGATCGAAATATATGGAATTCATTTTATTTAATTTCTTCTTATCCAACACAGTGGGTTTTTGTTGAATCTTTACGAATGTGTTACGACATTACTTTTTAGTTATATATATATATATATATATATATATATATATATATATATATATATATATATATATATATATATATATATATACAACACTGAATGGGTTCCAGTGATTAGAGATACATTTTAACAATCACAATGTACAATGTGTGTGTGTGTGTGTGTGTGTGTGTGTGTGTGTGTGTGTGTGTGTGTGTGTGTGTGTGTGTGTGTGTGTGTGTGTGTGTGTGTGTGTGTGTGTGTGTGTGTGTGTGTGTGTGTGTGTGTGTGTGTGTGTGTGTGTGTGTGTGTGTGTGTGTGTGTGTGTGTGTGTGTGTGTGTGTGTGTGGTGTGTGCGTGTGTGTGTGCGTGTGTGTGTGTGTGTGTGTGTGTGTGTGTGTGTGTGTGTGTGTGTGTGTGTGTGTGTGTGTGTGTGTGTGTGTGTGTGTGTGTGTGTGTGTGTGTGTGTGTGTGTGTGTACAGACCACTGAATCTAT
>NC_134796.1:6496532-6501532 GCF_046742065.1 Oratosquilla oratoria | reverse complement strand
AACTAAATGTTCCACTCTGCTACCTGATGTTCTAGCTATCTTAATACCTGTTACTAAGAGGATTTTGTCTAGGGTTGAATTAATGTTGGAATTTGGGACTGTGATATATCGTGTTTCTTTGTTGCAATTAGTGATATCTCTACTCTTGTTATTTATTTCCTTAGCTTTCTTTTTTAATTCAAGTAGGAGACTTCTGGGATATCTTGGTTTGTTAAAGGTTTTTGTGATGTGATTAACTTCATCTTTCAGAAATTCTTCACTACAGATGCAAAAAGCCCTGAGGAAGAAGTCAATTATTATACCTGTTTTAGTCCTAATATTGTGTCCCAAATAAAAATGTATATAGTCTTCTTTATATTGTGGGTTTGCGGTATACGGAAGACTTTACATTGTTGTTTGTTCTATGTATGATAGTGTCTAAAAATGATAATTTTCCTTTGTTCTCTACTTCTGCCGTAAATTGTATGTTACTATTAATGTTGTTTAATAGTTTTAATTTGTTGTTAATGTTAGTTTCTTTATGTACAATAATGTCAATCAACATGTCGAAAGGTGGCATAAGTAAGGAAATGTGGAAAGAATACAACAGAAGCCGGCAAGTGACAAGTTATTCACAATGCAGACATTTTCTCCAAGATTGCATAGAGGAACAAGTTCTTCTAAAATCAACACCAACATAGCTGACTAACACAGAACATCCTTTCGGAAATACAGCGAGAACTTACTTGGAAGAAGCAATTGAAAATTTACAAGAACGATTAAACATTTTGTGCGGTGAGGATAAAGAGATACCGTTACCTCGGTGGCTTCTGAATAAGTTACATAAGCAAAGTGAAGAACTTAAAAAAAAATTAGCCAAAAGTTAATACACTTATATGATAATAGTGATTAGTACAAAGTGAGTAATCCAAAATTAGTGATGAACCTTTCACACAGACAACTTTCAAGCACAGACAAATGTTCCGAGCACAACGACCTTTCCTAGTCACCCTACGAGATTTAATGACTGTGTATAAAATGTCCAGGTTGTACTTAATTGTTAAGCTTTGTGATCAAGACCCTAAGGGTCGAAACGTTAGAACAGTAAAATTCTTCCATTATTCCTCGTACACATCCCCCGCCTTCAGTTACATATAGTTAGGTATTATTATACATACATATTAAGCATAGGCAAAAGTAGATACGTCATGTATACAAAGATGTAAGGAGGGCAAACCATTATTTCTTTGAAAGTTAAAAATATGAACATTAAATGCAACGATAGAAAAAAGTTAAAAAATAAAAACAAAATCGCAATACCCGTCAAGCATCAAAATGCAATCGATGAACTCTTTTGGAGAAAAGTAATGTACCGGAATCTACAAGGAGGTGGTGCTCATTATAATGATGAAAAGAGAAAAAATATCTGGGAATGTTACCTAATGCAAGAGAGAGAGAGAGAGAGAGAGAGAGAGAGAGAGAGAGAGAGAGAGAGAGAGAGAGAGAGAGAGAGAGAGAGAGAGAGAGAGAGAGAGAGAGAGAGAGAGAGAGAGAGAGAGAGAGAGAGAGAGAGAGAGAGAGAGAGAGAGAGAGAGAGAGAGAGAGAGAGAGAGAGAGAGAGAGAGAGAGAGAGAGAGAGAGAGAGAGAGAGAGAGAGAGAGAGAGAGAGAGAGAGAGAGAGAGAGAGAGAGAGAGAGAGAGAGAGAGAGAGAGAGAGAGAGAGAGAGAGAGAGAGAGAGAGAGGAGAGAGAGAGAGAGAGAGAGAGAGAGAGAGAGAGAGAGAGAGAGAGAGAGAGAGAGAGAGAGAGAGAGAGAGAGATTTATATAAGAAGGATTATAGAAAGAATTATATGATATAGAAAAATAAGGGAAACACATGAAATTAGACAAATACTTATATTTGAAGAAATGTAGATAAAATAGAGGAAGTGATAAAGAGAATTTCCCATTACAGCTGTCAGCACATAACGTTTACGAGCACGTTAGTCGCCCATCATCTGTTCGACATTTCAGCTTACAACGTGTGCCGATAACTTACTAATCTGCTCGAATCAGTAGGAGTAAGTTCCTCACTATTCTATTTATTTTACGTTTCCAGCTGTCGAAAACACACTTATATATTTTCACTCTCAACAGTTTATCATTCTGAAAGTGTTATATGGATATGAATGTATTTGCTTTCGTGGTTTGTCTTTCTTTTCTTAAATAGGTACCGAATGTTTTAGTCCTGGGCTATCTCCTCCTTTGAATTCTTCCAAAAGACTAAATCCCTGAGCTCATCAGCGAGCGAATCTTTAAGTCTTCCAGAGGATAGTGCCCTCAATTCAAGAAAAAAGAAAGAAAGGATAAGAATAAATACGATAGATGAAAACAAATAAAATATAATGTAAGCATATGATTAGACCAACAATGATAGTTATAATATAACAATTAAAGATATTTTTTGATTCTTCAGTAGTGCCATAATTGATGGTCTTCAGAAATGAGTAAATAACATGTCGGGGGGGTTTCATTGAACTGAAACCTTTCTCAGCGTAGAACTCACCACCTAACTAAATAAAATAATTGAAGGATGCCACTTTGTTAGAACCGCATAGCTTTCTTCTAGAGCATACTTGTACCGATGCAAAACAAAGACTGACATGGTAACAACTTAATATATTCGTCTTCCTCTCTCTACTGGGAGTCCACACAATTCATACATACATACATACATACATACATATATACATACATACATACATACATACATACATACATACATACATACATACATACATACATACATACATACATACATACATACATACATACATACATACATACATACATACATACATACATACATACATACATACATACCAACATGCAAACATACATACATACATACATACATACATACATACATACATACATACATACATACATACATACATACATACATACATACATACATACATACATACATACATACATACATACATACATATACGTACATACATACATACATACATACATACATACATACATACATACATACATACATACATACATACATACATACATACATACATACATACATACATACATACATACATACATACATATACCAAAGGCTTTTTCCCCCTTACATGGGAGGTAGCAAAAAAAAAAAAAAAAAAAAAAAAAAAAAAGGCATAGACACCACTCCCACCCATTCCATCCCCTACAT
Organism: Oratosquilla oratoria; assembly: GCF_046742065.1. Lineage (NCBI taxonomy): Eukaryota > Metazoa > Arthropoda > Malacostraca > Stomatopoda > Squillidae > Oratosquilla > Oratosquilla oratoria. The sequence goes on along the minus strand of NC_134796.1, from coordinate 6,498,342 downwards.
ATTCCACTCCCCTCTACCCTCCTCCCTCCCTCTTATCTTGGCACCTTCTGGATGATGGGTCATCCCTATATCTTGTCCATCTTTACTAGACACAAATAGGTAAATAGTAAATAATACATACATACATACATACATACATACATACATACATACATACATACATACATACATACATACATACATACATACATACATACATACATACATACATACATACATACATATACCAAGGCTTTTTCCCCCTTACAAGGGAGGTAGCCAAAAAGGAAAAAGGCATAAAATCATTCCAGCCATTCCATCCCTGAATACATTCCAACCCCTCCACCCTCCCTCTTATCTTAGCACCTCCTGGATGACGGGTCATCCCTGCACCTTGTCCACTGCCCTGGGTCAGAAGCAGTGTCGCAAGACAATTCGTACAGTGGGAAAATCAAGATAGTGCTTAACTCATCAGCATTAACAGATCCATACCAAATGAAATTGATTGTTCGTAAAAAATCATTTGAGTAGCCATTTTGATTTATTGAATTAAAATGCCAAGAAAAAATTCAGTTGGATAAAGAGAGAATCTTGTGTGTGTTTTAACTCGGGTAATTAATTCATATTTAAAAAATTACGAAATAAATCCGATTATTACTAGAGTTATTATAGCTAATACAATATTATCATCAATACATTTACAAATACATTGGAACAGGACAATAAACAAAAATACGTATGTATAGAGCTTCATCTAGTCTAGAGCAATAACAGAAACCTCTCCTTCCTTCATTTCTTCTTTTTCCTTGTATTTCTCATCTTCCTTGTTCTGTTTCTCCTCTTATTCTCCCTTACCCCCATCTACCCCTTCTCCTCTTCGTTCCCTCCTCATCCTTTTTCTCCTTATGCACCTTTTCCTCCGCTTCTTTCCCCTCATTCAACATTCTTTACCCCTTCCTCTTCATCCTCTACCCCTTCCTCCGCCCTCGCCCATGCTTCTGCTTCCTCTTCCTCCTCCGATTCTGTCATCGCCCCTTGCTCCTCCTACTTTTTCTCCTCCATTCTTCTCCTACTCCTGTTTCTCCTCCCCTTCCTCCTCCTCCTCTCTTTCCTCTTCCTACTCCTATTCCTCCTCCTCATACCCTTCCTCCTCCTGTTTTACTTCTTTCTTTTCCTCCTCCTCTTCCTTCTGCTACTTTTCTTCTTCATTCTCTTTTTTTTTCTCCTTTTCCCCCTCTTCCTTTTCTTCTTCCTCCTCTTAATCTTTCACTACTTCTCATTTCCGTCCTCTGCCTACACCTCTGCGTCTGCATACGTCTTCTGTGTTTTTTCTTTCTCTTCTCCATCCCTCCCTATTTTCCTACCGGTTCTCCTCCTATTCCTCATTCTTGTTGTCAAACTTTGACCCCTTCTTCCTTCTCCTCTTCCTGTTCCCCTCTTCCTCTTTCTCATTCCCTCTCTTCTTATTCCTCTCACCCTGCTCCTCGTCACACTCTCTTCGCCTCAAAGGAGGAACGAGAAGTCTCGGCAAACAGTTCTCCTCTTCCTATTCCTCTCTTCCTCTTTCTCTTTCCCTTTCTTCTTATTCCTTCTCACCTTGCTCCTCGTCACACTCTCTTCGCCTCAAAGGAGGAACGAGAAGAAATCTCGGCAAACAGTAGGCTTTCGTCTTCGAACGCGATCTGCTTTGTAGGAGTGCAGGAGAAGATGGTTACATATACATAAAGGGAGGCTGTCTCATGTTGAGAGAGAAGCTTCTTTGAAGACGTTCTATGTCTAGACCAAATTGAAAAGAATATAAACAGAAATGGAAAATAAGAAAATAGGCAAG
>NC_134796.1:6489032-6491532 GCF_046742065.1 Oratosquilla oratoria | reverse complement strand
AATTTGAAATTTGCAATCAGATAGCAAAAATATTTGATAAATCAGTAGACAATTGTTTTGTGCCTATTGCTTTTGGGTAGGCAAACCTTGTTCTTGTTTTCAAAAAGATATATAAATCATCTATATGCAACTACAGGTCAATCAGTTATAGGTAAAAAACTTGAATAAATGATAGTTAATAGAATCAGAAATTACATCGAGAGAGATATTTTGATTCGTTACTCATAGTATAATTTCTCCAAGGATAAGTCATGTGTAACTAATCTTCTATCTTTTTTTACACTAAAGTATACAAGGCGTTAGATAACAAAGATATTTACGATGTTATTTACCTTGCCTTTAGCAAAGTGTTCGACAAGGTGCTTCACCAGAGACTACTAAATGAAGTCAAAGCCCATGGCATTGGAGGAAAAGTGGTTGAATGGATTAGAGCTTGGGTCAGTGACAGAAAACAACTATAAATGGTGTGAAACCCAAATGAGGGGGTTATTGGTCATTATGTATATAAACGACTCGGAGAATGGGATTAATAGTGATGTTACTATGTTTACAAACGACGCTAAAATAGGACTCCTAATCAGGTCAGGAGGATCTTAAAAAAGTGCTGACATGGTCGTAAAATTGTAAATGGACTTCAATATCTCAAAATGCAGCGTGTAAAACGCAAGCCTACGCAACTACGAAACAGATATAGCTTATATAACACAATTTTAGAGAAAACTACTGAATGCGAGATAGAGTTGGGAGTTTTAGAGAGTCCTGAGCTAGAATCCAGGAAACAGCGCATTAGCGCCAAGAACATAGCTAACAGACCACTAGTTTTCATTTATAGGACGTTCAAGAATAGAAGTGCGAGGGTAATTATCAAACTCTATCTGGCGTTAGTTAGACCCATCATTAATTATGCAGTTCAGTTTTGGAATCCGCTCTATAGAATGGACATCACTTCACTAGAATCAGTACAGAGAAAAATAATCAAAATGACACCTTACGAGGAGATGTTTAGGCACCTTAATTTACACATTCTGGAAAGACTCAGAGTGCGGTGTGATCTAATAGAGTTGTTCAAGTGGATCAAAGGTTTTAACAAGGGTGGCGCGAAGTCATCATATTAAGACAAAAAGGCAGGACTCGCAGTAATGAATTTAAATTGGACAATTTTATATTTAAGAAGGAAATAGGCAAGATCTGGTTTACTAATAGGGTGGTCAACGAATGGAATAGACTTAGTAACCATGTAGTGAGTGTTGAAATTATAGGTTGTTTTAAGAAATGATAGACAATTTTAAGGATGACAATGACAGGTGGTAATGGACATGGAACTGCCTAGTGTAGGGCTTATGGTCTCTTGTAGTCTCCTTCATTCTTATGTTCATATATATATACATATATATATTGATATATTGATATATATACATATATATATATAGATATATAGATATATATATATATATTGATATATTGATATATATACATATATATGCATATATATATATATATATATATATATATATATATGTAGAATGTAGAAGTAGATTATGCTGGTAGAAAGGTTTACAAATTCAAGAAAGAAGCAATGGGTTTTTTGTCCGGTTCGACCAGAGGAGAAAAGTTACTTGAACTTCTCAAGGATACCCCAAGAACACGAAGGGTGAGATGGATTCCAAAATTACTTAAACTAAGAGTCCTAATAAGACCAATTACCTCGAGAAGAGGACGCACTCCGCATTGACTCGCGAAACGTCTAACGAAACCGTTATCTGCAGCAATAAGGACGATCGCTAGCATACATCTGCGTAATTCTACAGACTTAACAGATAGATTAAAACAGACTTGAATAGGAAGAAGATGGCCAGTCATAATGTAGAATCCCTCTTTGCCAATGTAGAGATTGAAAAAGCAATGGAAGCTGTAATGAAAATGCTGGATCACGTAAATGACAGCGACTTACCAGTTAAGAAGGTAGATTTGATCAGATTAGTGTCTATGTGTAAACTTCAACTGTTTCACCTTCAGCAACCGAGAATACGTATAACTCCGTTGTTTGACCATAGGATCTCCCCTCAGTGCCGTTATGGCATCCTTCTACATGGAAACAGTCGAAAAGGGTAAACAAACCTCGGACACAAGGCACCCACTACACTCACATGTGCCTCCCCCAAGTAGACTCAAGTCGAGAAGGAGCTTTGCCACCGTGGAGGAGATATCACCTGGTATGTTGCCTCACAATTACAGAATACAACAGTGGAAGGAGTCTGACAGCACAACTCTACCTAACAGTACAGTGCAAGGACCCAGTGAAGAGCTCTCAGATGGGGCACTGCTACCAAGTTGCGAATGGTCCACACTAAATAGAGCAAGATCCAGAGTCGACAGAACTGGTGACAATCTGGTTAAATGAGGCCTCAAAACCGACCCATCCTGCGAGTGCGGAGAAACTGAACAGAACATTGACCATGTCCTAAGCTCGTGCTCGCTTTCAACCAATTTAGATAACACT
>NC_134796.1:6481532-6484032 GCF_046742065.1 Oratosquilla oratoria | reverse complement strand
AGGCACGGAGCCCAAAACGCTGTTTCATAACTTTAAACTCACCAAAATATTTTCTGGGGAAAACATTTCAACAAATTTCCATCACAGTCAATTAGACGTAATATTAGTTTATTCTACGGTTATGTGTGCCAATCGATAAGGATTAAGAGGTTTCTTGAAGATGTCTAGTCCAGTACCTATAGAAACCTGATAGAAACCGGGTTTCTGGGGGTGTTTACACCACGGAAAACAGCGGATCACCATTGTGATGGTCTGCGAATAGTTTCTCATTTATGATATTAGTATCCATTGGGTGTATTGTTAGCCTTTATATTTGTCATTGCGTATTGAATATGTAGTTGAATTATTACATTATATTTTTGTACAAAGTATGTAAGAACCAATGAGGAAATGCACGTCTCTGTGAGTTTTGCTGCCAAAACGTGTCATAGCGTCACTTGTGAATCAGCCTCCAAGGTATACACACACTTTTGTCTATTGTAGTGCATTTATCCAATTGGGAATCAATACACTAATTTAACATTGTTAAAATACTTTCATTTGCCATCCTACTACACCATCAACAGTGTAAAGTCCAATGGTGTATTGTTACTAGTATTGTTCCCCAAGACTCGATCTTGGGTCCCTTATGTATATAAACGACTTGGGCAATGTGTATATGTGTGTGCGTGTGTGCGTGTGTGTGTATGTGTGTGTGTGTTTGTGTGTGTGTGTGTGTGTGTGTGTGTGTGTGTGTGTGTGTGTGTGTGTGTGTGTGTGTGTGTGTGTGTGTGTGTGTGTGTGTGTGTGTGTGTGTGTGTGTGTGTGTTCGTGTGTGTGTGTGTGTGTTCGTGTGTGTGTGTTCGTGTGTGTGTGTGTGTGTGTGTGTGTGTGTGTGTGTGTGTGTGTGTGTGTGTGTGTGTGTGTGTGTGTGTGTGTGTGGTATTAATAGATTTTCTGTCGACACTTAAAAAGAACACCGTATTAGGCCTGGGGAAGACGTCTGGATACTGCAGGAGAATCTGAACAAATTGTTTGCATGATTGGTGAAATTGCTGTGGCAAATAAACTTCAATATCTCAAAGTGCAGTGTTGTTAACGCAGGTTTACATTACCCAGAAAACAAGTGTAGCTTAGCTAGCACCATTTTAGAAGAGATAGAATGTGAAAAAGCGTTGGGAGTGTTAGTGAGTCCTGACCTTAAATCCAAGAAACATTGCATTGGTACCAGGAATAGATCTAACAGGATTTATTCCTAGGACTGTTACAACTAAAAAAACAGATTTAGTTATCAAACTTTATCTGATGATAATTAGAATCACTCTTGAGTCTTTGATATAATTTTTGTCTCCAGTACACATCAGAATGACAAAAATATTACATGGGCTCAGACATTTACCTTACGTGGACAGACGTAAGCACCTTAGTTTATACTCTCTGGAAAGACGTAGATCGGGGTGATCTAATAGATTTAGTCGACTGGATCAAGGTCTTTATCCAGGGTTATGAATACAGGGTCATTATACTAAGACAGCAGGGACTTATACTAATGTATTAGAATTAGACATATTTAGATTTCAAAGGAAAATACGCCAGAACTGGATTACCAATAGAGTGGTTAACAAATGGAGTACATTTAGCAACAATGTAGGGAGCTCTGGTACTATTGGTTGCTATACAAAAAGGTTAGATAAATTTATGGATGAGTATGATATATGATAACTGGCATAGAACTGTATACTACAGACCTTCTGGTCTAGTGTAGGCTCCTTCAATCTTATGTTCTTAATGTTCTTATGTTCTTATGTGTGTTTGTGTGTGTGTGTGTGTGTGTGTGTGTGTGTGTGTGTGTGTGTGTGTGTGTGTGTGTGTGTGTGTGTGTGTGTGTGTGTGTGTGTGTGTGTGTGTGTGTGTGTGTGTGTGTGTGTGTGTGTGTGTGTGTGTGTGTGTGTGTGTGTGTGTGTGTGTGTATGTGCGTGAGTGAGTGTGTGTGTATGTATGTTTGTATATGTGTGTACGTGTGCACACACACAACCCTGATATAGTATGCATTTTAACTTTAATAGGCTAATGAGGTATAGAATATCAGTTAGCTAGATAGTAATTACAACGGATAAACAGAAGAGCAAAAGGGGTTAGGGTATTAACTTCCATAATCCAAAATAGGCTGATGTGGAATGAGATACTTGTAAGAGATTAGATTTAATTAAGAGATAATCATCACAAGACAAATAAGGGTCACAGAGACCTGCAATCAGCACGCCACATACACAAATTATGCATGAATTAGTCAAAACACTTGACCAAAATGCCAGAGTAAAAAAAAAAGAAAAAAAAATACATGAAGTAAAACAGCCTAATACAAAATGGTGACCTTAACTGTACGACTTTGAACTTTAATTTGTTTGATTAAAGAAGTGGATTATACTTGATTTCATTAGATATTTGTTGATCTCAGCAACACAAATAATAATTCCCAACAAAACAATTCAAGGGACGGGTCAAAAGAACTGTTAAATAC
>NC_134796.1:6461532-6466532 GCF_046742065.1 Oratosquilla oratoria | reverse complement strand
ACTACTACTACTACTACTACTACTACTACTACTACTACTACTACTACTACTACTACTACTACTACTACTACTACTACTACTACTACTACTACTACTACTACTACTACTACTACTACTACTACTACTACTACTACTACTACTACTACTACTACTACTACTACTACTACTACTACTACTACTACTACTACTACTACTACTACTACTACTACTACTACTGCTACTACTACTATTACTTTTTTCAATGACCATCCTCGTGGAACTATGTGGTGAAAGCAGTCAGGGTCTGTCTCCCTCAAACATAGTTCATTGGGCCCTCTCTTCAATGATTGTGGTCGACTACCCTTTAGTATTTCATTTATTTATTTATTTTTAATAATGCCTAGTACAAAACTTCATTTATCCTACTGTCAACCACCGTCTGCTCAAAATCTAGGTTTTGTATATGTGTTGATTTGGGCGGTAGAGACCTGGTACCTCTCAGGCATAGGAGGGCTGGTCTTAGGAGTGAGAATGACAGTCTACATCTCATCCATGAAACAATGCTGCTTTTTGGTTGTTGTTTCTTTTCAGCCATTACCTCAGCCAGCCGAGCGTAGAATGCCTTTCCTCTAGGACCCATCCCACCTGAAGTCGTAAAGATTATAAGAGTGAATGAGCCCTGGTCTACATTCTGTATGCGCTCTTCGTACATCCTGATCTTCTCATACTCGTTCCGGGAGTGGGATGCCTCAATAGTTAGGTTGCTGTAACAGGGGGCCATCGGATCAAATATTCGCATGTCAAAGAAAGCCAATTGTCCCCGTGTCCAGAAACCTCTTGCGCTGACATCCACTCTTGCTTCATCTGATGTGTTGGACGTGCGGTGTCTGAAGTTCTCCCCTCCTAGTGGGAGTAATGTTGATTCGATAGTCACATCCTTGCACACCTCCTGAAGCATTTGGGCAGTGAGATCTCTTACCTCATCGTGTCGCATGCAAATGAATCCACCCTGCTTGCATATCATCGCATGGTCTGGAGTAAACTGTACACCACAGGAGCATCTGTTAGGCAGCCCTCCCAATGGCCATCCATACCTCAGGGCAATGGCATCCGTGAATTCTCTTTTGTTTAAGGTGAATCCCTTTGCCCTGATTGGTAGTGCTGTCAGCCAATTGGACGCCCCAACTTCCTGCGCCATTGTTATCTTTCTTTTTGTATACTACTACTACCACCACCACCCCTACTACTACTAATAATATCACCACCTCCACCGCCGCTGCCACTACTACTACTACTGCTGCTGCTGCTACTACCACTACCACTACTACCACTACTGCTGCTACTGCTGCTACTACCACTACTACTACTACTACTACTACTACTACTACTACTACTACTACTACTACTACTACTACTACTACTACTACTACTACTACTACTACTACTACTACTTTTTTTTTTTTTTTTTTTTTTTTTTTTTTTTAGACCTCCATCCTCGTGGAATTTTGTGGTGAAAACAGTCAGAAACTGTCTCCCACAAACAGAGTTTATTGGCCCTTCTCTCGCCAATGACTGTGGTGGACGACCTTTTCATATGTATTTTGATGAAGCCTAATACAGAAGTTAATTTATTCTACTATCTAATAGATTCTGCTCAAAATCGAGGTTTTGTACATGTGCTGATTTGGGCGGTGGGCACCTAGTACCTCTTAGGCATAGGAGGGCTGATCATAAAAGTGAGAATGACAGTCTACGTCTCCTCCACGATACAATGCTTCTTAATGGTTGTTGTTTCTTTTACGTCATCACCTCTGCCAGACGAGCGTAGAATACCTTTGCCCTAGGACCAACCCCACCTGAAGTCGTAAAAGTTATAGGAGTGAATGAGCCCCGGTACACGTTTTGTATACGCTCTTCGTACATCCTGATTTTATAATTCTTGTTCCGGGAGTGGGACACCTCAATAGTAATGTTATTGTAACAGGGGGCCATTGGATCAAATATTCGCATGTCAAAGAAAGCAAATTGTTTCAGTGTTCAGAAACCTCTTACGCTGACATCCACTTGTGCTTCATCTGAGTTGTTGGACGTACGGTGCCTGAAGTTCTCCTCTCCCAGTGGGAGTAATGTTGGTTCGATGGTCACATTTTTGCATACCATCCAAAGCATTTGGGCAGTGAGGTCCCTTACCTCGTCATATCTCATGCAGATAAATCCACCCTACTTGCATATCACCGCATGGTTTGGACTACATTGTGCACCACAGGAACTTTTGTTATACAGCCTTTCCAATGGCCATCCGTAGATAAATGCAATGGCATTCGTGAATTTTATTTTATTTTGGTTGAATTCCTTTGCCCTGATTGGTAGTGCTGTCAGCCAATTGGACGCCCCATCTTCCTGTGCCATTGCTTTCTTTTCATACGATTCGATAGCTGATTTAAAAGAAAACGAAGCTCCTACTTCTGCCTCTCTTTCCTTCCCTTTGATATGTTTCTTCCGATTTCTCTGGTTTCCTCCATGTTAGTCTCCTTCTGTTGATCTTGTGACACGATGCTGTTTGTCTGGGAGGACATGAGTTTCATGGAGTTTCGGTGTTCTATGTCAGCAAGGTTTAGCGGGTTGGAGATGCCTAACCCTTCCATTCTTGGTGGAAGTTCAATAAGTATTCTTTCTCCCTCATTTATCATCCGTCCGCTAGTGGTAGAACTAGCTCGTTTCTGATAGTTTCTTCAAGAGGATTTAGTTGATTGGTGATGTTTAGTACCGTCTTTAAAATTTAATTTTACTTATGTTTAACACTATATGTGAATGCGGCATATGCCGCCAGCGGTTCAGTCTTTTCAAAGTTGGCTAGTAGTCTAACTTTCGCCACCCATTCGTTAACTTTGTTTTCGATATATTGCTTTTTAAATTATTCAGAGCTGATTACAGCACTGAGATATCTTTCTCCCTCTTTATTTACCTTCGCTTCATCATAATTAAAGAGGTTTTTGGCATTGTCAGAGTAGTCTGGGTTCACTATGTGCCAGCACCAGTTCCCACCACTTTTTTAAGTCTGCTACTTCCTCTGCCTCCGTTGAATCATCTGCATATGCTACCTATTTAACCCTGGTGTCATCATATTATATTCTTTGCTGCAGGCGCGTACATTGCCATGGCCACCGAGTCTCCCTGAGTGGTGCCTTCCGAATATTTGATGATCTTCACTTTCGTCTCTTTCTTCTCAACTCAGTTGGTGACAAATAGCTTTGCTGGTTCTCTGTAGGTATTCTCCACGTATTTAGCCAAACGTGGGCACTTGATTTTGATGTTGTGTATAGTAGCCTCTCTATGTTGTTGGAGGCGTTGGATACATTGGCTAATAAGAGTGCTTCGCAGTCCGGTTCCTCAAATATTTTCCTCTTGGCCTGAATTGCCGCCTCGCAATCTCCCTGTTGCCCCGCGCACACCTGAAGGCTGCCAGCCGCTTCTCGCACCTCGTCCTTTGCGATATCCATGATGGCTTTCCCTATTATTATTCTCAAAACCTCACCTATACCAATTGAACGACAGCCAGGCTTCTTATCCAGCGGGATAAGTCTGCACGCTGTGTATACCTCAAGGTCCTCAGTCGTCATTTCCTCGCCAATCCAGCGATGGCCTCCTGCAGTTCCCCCGCTGCCGTTCCAAATAGGCTGGTGTTGAAGAGAAATTTCCATCCAGATGCATCTAAGCCCTATGGTCCCCCTACTCCTGGTTTGTGTAGAGCAAGGTTCCAGATTCTTTCTCTCGTGATGTTCTCAAATACCACCTCGAGGAGTGGGAGGGTTTAGTGTACGGGTTTGCTGGTCATGCTGTTGGATGCTTTCCTTTTAGGCTCTTCAACGTTCTCTCATTTAGGGATAGAACTCATGGGTCTTTATTCTCCCCTGCAAGGGACCTCATGGTAGCCGCAACCTTTCCCCCCTTCAACCTTTCCCCCCCTCAACCTTTCCCCGGCTCTACCCTCTGGTCTTTTCTTTCTGTCGGTGGCATTGTGGAGTCTACCTTGAACGTCCTCTGCTTCCCTCACCAGTTGCTCCACTTCTTCCTTCTTCCACTATTCCATCCTCGGCTGCAATGCCTGGACATTCTCCCAGTGTTTTGCTTTTCTGTGAGTCCTCTGATGTGTAAGGCGTGGAAAGATAGCCGCCAGCGTTTAGAAAGCCTGCGGGGCTTAGGGAGGTGAGTTCTTAGTAGAAAGGTAATTTTTTCTATTAGGACTCAGATTTTGATACATTTAGACGGGAGGAAGAGGTCCCTTGGGGAGAAGGCAAGTATCCTGCAGTAGGCATCGTCCAGCCACTCAACCATGGGCTGTTGCCACCTCTGCCAGAGCCTGCCCTTCTCCCTCCCACCCTGCTGCTCTTGATAACGTGGGCTTTCGTCCTCCAACCAATAATTCGTGGGATTACTTCCCTCGCCTGAGTCTCACTCACTACACTACTACCCACGTTCATATTCATCACTTCCCTCTTACCCTCCACAGTTTCCCATCTTCTAGTTGACCACTCCTCATTTCCGGAGGTTGTTGCTCCCCCAAATTTCTTTATTCCCCTCCTCTTCTACAGTTTATGCACTTTCTTCCACTTTTGACGCACGCGCATTGTCTGCAATTTTGTTCCATAGACGCAGAGACGCAGCATGTTGTGTTGACCATCACAGGTGGGACTCTTAGCCCTTGGGTGACTTAAATGAGCAGTGGTAACCCTATCAGTCCCCACCTGTGCCACCCCCAGAGCACAACCTCTAGGATATCATAATTTCCCCAATTGACATTTTCTGTTCGTCCCCTGCCTTGCCAGTACTCAATTCTCACATGATGGTTCAAAACTTTCCCTCGTGTTAGTCTGAGAAAATTCATGCTCTTCTGAGAGGGTACGTGGGGGATATTTATATATATATATATATATATATATATATATATATATATATACATATATTAATAATATTTGGATAAGAGGGATGAGAGAGGTAGGGGTGCCCAGGTATACAATTAC
>NC_134796.1:6451532-6459032 GCF_046742065.1 Oratosquilla oratoria | reverse complement strand
TCATCCTTATCCTCATACTCATCCATTTACTTATGTTTATCATTATTCTTATGTTTACCATTACCATTGTCATTGTCATTGTCATTGTCATTGTCATTGTCATTGTCATTGTCATTGTCATTGTCATTGTCATTGTCATTGTCATTGTCATTGTCATTGTCATTGTCATTGTCATTGTCATTGTCATTGTCATTGTCATCCTCATCCTCATCCTCATTCATATCCTCGATCTTATCTTCACCCTCATCCTCATCCCCCCTTCATTCTCATGGGGTGTAGACGTGCTTGACAGAGCTCCCACTTTGACAGAGTTTTAGAAGCGGAAATAGTGCTGTGCGCGAGTGAAAAGATGGTCAAACGAGCGATGACCACACCACTGACTTTTTTTTTTTTTCTAAAAAGTGTTGCAGTGATCAAGCGCTCATAAAGTCAAAATAAATTGCAAATCAATAATATCGCGTTGTTATGACGGGAGTGCCAGTGTAATGTAAACAATACAGGACCTAAGGGGTGTGGCGGTCGTAGGAGAGGTTGTAAATGGTCTATCGGCTGCCCCCGGGCATCTGTGTGGGACACAAAGCCAACCTCCTCCGTCGGACGACCGAAGGTCCTATTTCGGCCCCACAGGTAGAGTAACAGTAAAAAAAAGTGTAAAATGTCGGTAGTGGTGTTGTTGACAAATCAAATGCATTATAGTGCAACAAGGAGAATCAAATGACATTCAGGTCTATAATGCAGTGACCCATCATCCCCCCTCCAATCCCCCATCCACCTGGCCCTTCAACCTCCAACCCTTCCCAACTCCTAACCCCATCCAACCCCCAGCCCCTCCTCCATCCATATCCTCCGGGGAAAAACTGACCGCATCCGTTCAAAACCATCTTCCCATCTCTCTATATTTCTCTCTCCTTTTGAGCTTTCCATATTGTCTTTCTTTTTATCGGTGTACATAAGATTAAGGTTATTATCAGGGATCATTATTACCGATCATTATTAGCTTCTAATAGAATTAGTTTTCGCTGTCACTTTTGATAAGGAAATCGGTGTAAATCGTGGCATGTGTAATGTCGTCTGGGATTGGAATCCGATCAGCACAATCATAGAGTGACCAAGGTTAGCATGTAACTTTGTTAATACCGTGAGAGGATTATCCAAAAGAAAGGAAACGCCGAAACGTGGTGAGTACATAATTAATTCAGTCGTTTCTTTTCTACTAATAATTTGGACAAACAATGAATATCTACATTAGGAGGCATACAGTACACATATCTTGAATTTCGAATAGAAACTCGTCGAAACAGGGTTGTCCAAAAACCACAGTCCAAAATGGCCCCAACGACAACGTGTTACAAGTACAGGGGCAAGTTCGTTAAGACCTTCTATGCATTTTCAGAAACATGTCGCCTTTGCGCTGCTGAAAGGGACCGTGGAGAATCTTCAAGCAGACAACATGGAATTAAAGGGTAAGGTCGAAGTCCTTGAAGATTTTGTAAGATCTTACATTGACGCTTCACCAAGTGATATCATCCCGACATTCCCGCCCTAAACCTAAGCTGCAGTACTGGCCTCTGCCCCATCGTCTCCAGTACCTCACACATCAGCCACTTGCATCACCCTCCAAAAAGGAATGGATCAGGTTATCACCTGTGACAATGGATTTATCAAGGTTAGAAATGATGACCAGGCAAAACCCATAAAGCCTATCTAGCCTATCACGAATAAAAAAAAATTTGGACCCTTGGTATAATCGGATGATGAGACAGAAGACAGTGTAATTATTGGATATTCTTTGACATCAATTGGAGGAATTTTGTAGAAGAGCTCTAGCAAGAAGCAAAAGATATTGCTTTCCCGGAACCAAAAATGATGACATCGCAAATGCCATCGAAGCATTCATCGAATACGAAAAGGAAGATTCAGTGTACATTGTATATATAGGTACTAATAATATCATGACCACAAACTTAGAAGAACTGATGCGCAAATACAAGCATATGATTAAAGGGCTGAATGGAAAATGCAACAATATAATTATTTCTGGCATTCTGCCTCGCATTGGTACTGAAATGCAATTTTACGATAGGGCCTTCAGCACAAATGGCCGATTAAAGTCCTTTTGTGTAAATGAAAATATTGAGTTTATACTCGTAGAATCACTTCTACAATCAAAGAGCCCTTTTCAAACGTGACGGGCTCCACCTTAACCCAGTTGGCTCTGCTCGCCTAGGTAGAATCCTAAACGACGCTCTGGAGGTGTACCGGTCAAAAAACCGAAAACAGAAAGGATTTTGGTCCCCATCGTAATAAAAAGAAATCAGGTAGCCTCTCAAAGGCAGTAATTAAGTATTTAGTCAATGCACGTTGTTTGAGCAACAAATTCGAAGATCTTGCTGCACTATGATATAGTTGAGGTCATTGAATCTTGAATTGATACCGAAATTAGAGATTTCCCAGCTGAATATAATATAAAATGGTATTCGATATACAGTGGCGAACGATCAAAGAGAGCAGGTGGTGGTGTACATCTTTATGTAAAACCATAACTATATACACAGGCAATTACAAGACCGCAAATAATGCTAAATATATGCAATTTCTTATAGGGTCCGAAAATTCATTTTTGGCCTTATTTACTGTCCACCAGCTCAATATCAAAATATTGACGATGAATTTTATGAGCAAATTTTAGATCTTTGCAATAACGGTGCTATTATTATAGGTGATTTTTAATTTACCAGTAACTGTATGGGATGAAACACTAAATTCGCACACTAGTCATGGGCTCTACTCTAATATTTTGAAAATTCCTTGTATCAACAAATTCGCTAGCCAACACGAGGGCAAAATGTTCTTGATATTGCTCTTTCCACTAATAAAAACCAAATAACGAATGTAAATGTTGGACCGAAATTCAGCACCGGCGACCACAATATCCTCACATTCAACTCCGATTGCAAAGGCAATCTATAAAGTAACAGCTTTGAAAAGGCAGCAAACTTTCAGAGAGCAGACTTGAAAAAATTAAGAGAAATACTTGGAAAAACCGACTGATCATAAATTTACAAAATCCAAGATGTTGAACAAACTTGGGCCCTATTCAGTAACATACTTAAAAAACAGTTGACGGATGTGTTCCAATGCGCAACAGACGCCCATCAAATGATAAAAAACCAAAATGGTGGAATGTCAATATTAACAATATTTTGCTGTCCAAAAAAACGTGCGTACAAGAGATAGAAATCAACACATAGCCAATCAGACAGTTCGAAATACGAAAAATTTCGTCGTGAATCTAAAAAGCTCAGTAAAGACAGCAGGAAATCACAAGAACAGTATATTGCTTCCAAATGCAAAGATAATCCCAAAGAAACTTTCCAGATATATCAGGGTCAAAAGAGTTCTTAAGAGCACCATTGGCCCCTTCATATCAACAACGGGGAAAATAATAATATAAGAAAGCTGACATACTAAATTATTGTTTTGCATCTGTGTTCACTATTGAGATTAGCAGAAACAAACAATCAATCCCACCAGGATGGGCAGCATCTACACTCCTACTTTATATAGGTATTAAAGACCGTGATGTAAAGTGCATTATTGACAAATTTAGATTAAACAGATCACCTGGACCAGTTAAGATTTATCTGAGGATTTTCAAGGAAGTCAAAGAAGAAATTTGTCAACCCCTCAGTGCAATTCTTAATTTACCTTTACAGTCTGGAAGAGCTGTACGAGGGTGGAAACTAGCAAATGTTGAACCCTTATTCATAAAGGGTGACAAATCCAATCCTGGTAATTATCGTCCTATTAACCGTACATTAATTGTCTGTGAACTAATGGAGTCTATCCTGAAAAAAAAAACTGTAGAATTGTTGTAGAAAAACAATATCATTAAAGATTTACAATATGGATTCCGTAATAAACACTCATGTCTGAGAAACTTTCTTGACTCCCTGTACGATATTTAGGCATGTAAAAAAAAGGGAGGGCAGTTGATGTTATATATCTTGATTTCCAAAAAGCTTTCGATAAATCCTACTTAGGAGGATACTAAGTAAACTAGAAATTCACCGATGGATTTCAGAATAGCTGTCAGATCGTAAGCAACGTGTTGTCCTGAATGGAAAAAGTTCTGACTGGAGTGCCTTAAGGCTTAGTCTTAGGTCCTATACTTTTTCTGATATATATTAGTGATCTAGATGAAAGTATAAAGTGCAAATTATCCAAATTCGCAGATGACACCAAAATTGCAAATAAGATGATATCCATAATACATACATACATACATATACCAAGGCTTTTTTCCCCTTACAAGGGAGGTAGCCAAAAAGGGAAAGGCATAAAAACACTCCCACCCATTTCATCCCTACATACACTCCACACCCCTCCCACCCTCCCTCTCATCTGAGCACCTCCTAGATGACGGGTCATCCCTGCACCCTGCCCAGCGCCCTGGGTCAGAAGCAGTGTCGCAAGACACAGCACATCCACAGCAAGGCCGCTTCATTTAATCGGCGACCCCCCCTCTCCGTCCCCCCTTGCATATAAGGAGAGGACGGGGAGAAATCCCTTCGGGCTGCGTCAAAATTTACTCACACATACTACCCCCCCCCCCTGCCCATTCCTCCTCATGCAATCACAACATCATCCATATACAACCATTCTCCACTCACCTCTGTCTTCCGTCCTCTCCCTTCCTTCCTCAACAGACATTCCCCTCTTCCCCAAAGCCCCCTTCACCCCATCCATCCACCTCATCCTAGGACGTCCCCTCATGTTCACTCCCTCCACATCTACCTTCCATACCTCTTTCACTAGTTTTTCTTCACTCATTCTTTCCATGTGTCCAAACCATCCTAATATTCTTTCATCAACACTATCTCCCAAATCCTTTTTCACCCCTGTTCTCCTCCTCACCTCCTCATTTCTCACTCTATCCAGCCTAGTAACCCCCATCAATAATGCAGCAACAAGAATTACAAAATAATATGAATACTTTCTGCGAATGGGTGGAAAATTCCCAGATATTTTTCAAAAAAAGATAAATGTAAAGTACTTCATATTGGTAACAGTGATGTCCAGGCTAACTACATGATGAATGATGTACAGTTAGCTAGTGTAGAACAATATAAAGACCTTGGGGTTGTGATCTCAAATGATCCCAAACAAAGCAAACAGTGCTCCGAGGTTATTAGAACTACAAACAAATTAGTTGGATTTATAGGTAGAGCTTTCGAGTTCAGAACTGAATAAATTATTCTTAATCTCTATAATACCTACTCCGGTGTAACCTAGAATACTGCATATAGTGTTGGTCTCCATACTACAAGAAGGATATACAAAAGCTAGAAAAGGTACAACGCAGAGTAACAAAGCTCATCCTAATGTTGAGGAACATGCCATACGAAGAGCTCTTAAGGGAACTAAATTTGTTTAGTCTTTCGAAAAGATGAATGAGGCGGGACCTAATTGAGGACTTCAAAATGATCAAATACATTGAAAACATGGATGTGGAAAAACGTTTTAATATTGACACCTTCAATATAAATAGGACTAATGGATACAAGACTGTCGGGAAACCTTTTTAAACAGACTTGGCCAAATACTCTTTCTTCAATCGCTTGTTAAAATATGGAATAGTCTACCATCCAACGTCATTGATTGTTTCAATGTACAGGTATTCAAAAAAGTCTCGACATCTTAACTACAAATCCCCGACTAGAGTTATTTTACTTATAGATAGATTATAAGGACATTTACTTAACTACAACTACCCGTCTAGTATTACTTTAGTTCTAGGTACATTTACATTAAATAAAATAACAGCCTCGTGGGGATCAGTAGGTCTGTTGATGTTTGTTTTGTCCATATAACTCCATGTAATTCCCCGTCCTAATCCTTATTTTTGTCTTCATCCTCGTTCTCATCGCACTCCCCATCGCCTCCCACAAATTCATTCTCATCCTCATTCTTATCCTTATTCACATGTTCGTCATAGTCACCTATTTTACCCTGATTCACAAATTCATTATAATCTTTATCATCATCTTCATACTCGTGATTATTCTGTAATTTCCTAATTATTCTTCTCATCCTCCTTATCCTACCCTTCATCTGCTGCAACTTCTCTTTTTATTTTCTATCTTATATTATCCTTCACATCTTTTTCTTCCCTTTCGCCTCTTGTACATCTTGTTAATATTTTTCCTACTCCTCTGGATCTTCTTACTCCTCCTTCTCCTCATTCTATTAATTATTTGCAAACCCTTTCCTCTTCACACATATTCCTACTCTTCCTTAATTTCCACCTCTTTCATATGCTATACTTACCATGTCTCTTTCATATTTTTTCCATTCTTTCATCGGCAATTTGTATGCATCATATTTAGAAATATATTATGCTAATCCTCAGTTTTAGTATTGTTGATGTCATTATGATTCAGTTAGATGACAAACTTTTTTTTTTTAATAATGAAGGGCATAATTAACGCTATATACAGCTTACATCATACGACTCCACACAATAATTGAGATAAGGTATCAGTTAACCGTCTAGTTTTAGGATTCATTTATAGCTAAATAGAAAATGGTAATCATAACAAACACGTATTATTAGCCATAGCATTTCTTAACCAATGCTCAGTCACTTTTGGGAAATAAGATAATTACTGTTTTTTTTATGAGAGGAGAGACACAACACTAACGAAAAAGAAAAGGAACAAATAATATGGAACAAAAGAAAATCAAGAACATTATATGCTTGTAGACAAACCATGTAATTTCTGTTTAGATAATCTAACTATTGAATGAGGAACAGGTGCAGGTATTGCAGATGGACTGATGAAAATGGCTTGTTGAAAATCATATTAACGTTGATAAAGGCAGCAGGAGCTAACAGTATGGCAACTAATACTGCCCACAAGAATGGAACCATAAAAGGCCTGGAATATAAATTACATCGTTCTTTACAGTGGATCATCTTTAGCTTGCATCTAAATGAGCTTCCTTTGATGCAGCTGTGAAGGAAATATAATGATCCAACAGAAAGTGGAACTCAATGGAAAAAACTACTTGGTAAAGCCTTATCCACCTATGAAACTCTACCAGTATTACCAAATGCCTTTCAGTGTATCTTCTTCCAGATGTAGATGTGAATGTGCTAAGTCGGGACTAACCTTACCTATATAGAATTATCAATGCTATTAGAAGTGGTATTATTGACGATGATCTTCTACATATGAAACTAGGGCCAATATTTCATGTAAGATGGCTCACCATTGCCAGCAGAATATGTCGACTTCATGTGGCAACAGAAAAAACTAATAATAAATTGTATGTCCTCAGGGAGTTTTTCGTGTGTCATTATGGGCCAATCTGGTTTCACATCAAATTTTCTCCGAAATGCACTTAGTAATCTAAACATCTCATGGAATAGATCAATCTTTTGCAAACACTTCACCCTTTCAGTGAAGATATAGCATAGCAAACAATCCAAAGGAA
>NC_134796.1:6444032-6449032 GCF_046742065.1 Oratosquilla oratoria | reverse complement strand
CACACACACACACACACACACACACACACACACACACACACACACACACACACACACACACACACACACACACACACACACACACACACACATGTATATATATATATATATATATATATATATATATGTATATATATATGTATACTTAACTTTATGATTTTGTATCCATTATACCCCCTGAAGAAGAATATTGGAGGGGAATCGAAACGTCGGGCAAATTGAGTCTGGTGTTTACACTTATCCAATAAGGATCCCAGGCTCCAAGTCTTCACGTGTATTTATACATACATACATATATATATATATATATATATATATATATATATATATATATATATATATATATATATATATATATATATATAAATAAATTCCTTATGTATATGCATATATTCTTAAAGTATATATATGTATATATATATATATATATATATAATATACATATATATGTATATATATAATATACATATATATATATATATATATATATCTTGTTTTATTTGTTTCATCTCAGTACATCAGTGTTTTTTTCACCCTTTTGTCTTCCTTTGCTTCATGTTTATGTTGTTTCCGGAGATGTGTTTTATATTTTGATTGTTTTCTTATTCGTCCGACGAGAATGTGTACCGCACCCTCACCACCAGCATGAGTTATATATATTTTATTTCACTGAGTCTGGTCACAGTGTTAGGCTTAACTTGATTAAGCCCTTCGGTACATTTTGAGTCACAAAAATTTCATTTTCTTTGTCACCAACTCATTCTACTG
This sequence comes from Oratosquilla oratoria, assembly GCF_046742065.1. Taxonomy (NCBI): domain Eukaryota; kingdom Metazoa; phylum Arthropoda; class Malacostraca; order Stomatopoda; family Squillidae; genus Oratosquilla; species Oratosquilla oratoria. The sequence goes on along the minus strand of NC_134796.1, from coordinate 6,448,264 downwards.
GCTCTATTTGTTATTTCTCCGTTGCTGGACAATTTTTGTTGGCTCGTGAAGGCATTTCAATGTATCAATGTTAACCAAGTTAGGTTAATGAAATTTGGCTTTTTATCTATGCATGGGTTACAGTTTTCAGCCGAATAAGACATTCAGAATCAACTTGAAACAACAACAGCAGCAAATCTGTGAAAATGTTTAGTTGGAGTAATATGATCCAATCATCCCTTCTTTTCGGCAACTGGGGTCATATCCTTTATTTTGACTAATCCCATTTAGTTTTATTCGAGTAAAAAAGTTCTTTGTAAGTTAAATAATGGATCACTTACTTTCAGATCTATTTTACACTTTGATTATTCGGAAGAATAAGGAGTAGGGGTTACGCAAATTTATAGAAAGGAAGAAAGGAGAAGAAGGAAAGTGAAATAGTAACTGGGATTGAGTTAACCTTGCAATATATGAAACATCCTCTGGTTGAACAAAATTTTCGGCCGTAGCTGGAACAAATATATAAGTCGAGAACATTATCAAAAGGTTCAATATCCTGAACAGTGGCATCCATAAACTTACTTTCTCATGTTGGACCCAACTCTCAACACAATTAAATCGTTTGCCGTGACAAATAGAACATTAAAGAAAGGTATAAATCACTCTATCAAAGCAATGACGAAAACCACTTCTAAAACCTTCTGTGAGGAAAGTATGTCGGAAAGTCCCTGCCTACTCCCGAAGGTGGCTACTTTAGCATCACGAGTTGAGGCAGCTTGGATTCTTATAATTTCCTCGAATATAACAATCACCGTTATCATGGTCATCCCTTAAGTACTAATAAAAATTGAATAACATTCTTTAGGAGACAATTTAGCTCATTAGAGCCAGAACATTAGCGTATATTGCTGCTCTCATTTTGTCCTCTAGTCGTAGCTGCTATGCAAGGGAAGCACAAATTTATGCAATTCAAATCTCCCAGAAAAATAAGTTTACTACAACTATGAATATTGCATTATCATTATCATATTATATTCTTTTCTACAATATTTTAGTGTTAATTTGATTAAGCAGCAAAACTGACAGTGTAGAATTCTCTGTGCATTTAATTATAAAAATTCAGACAATTCCTTTTATTTTGTTTCAACTGACAATTGGCATTTTGAATGGGCTCAAAATCTCTCAAACGTTATAATATTTGCCTAAACTTATATATTCATTATTCTACAAACACAATAAATAAATGAAGACAATTCTTTTTCCGATTATTTGTTCATATCAACGATTGAAATAGCCTTCGTTACAGACTATATACATTGAATTAATAAATAATGCTAAGTAATTAGGGAAATCAAACATATAATGAATAAAAATGTGCTCTATAACGATACTTTGAAGCCAGCGTGGCCCTTTATACCTGGATATTAGTAGATGTAATGGCCGTTGACGAAATTTGTATTGAGACAGATTGAATATTCCACAAACTATTTGCTTTTAATTGAATATTTGAGCTTATTTGGTAAGAATTTAAACAAAAGTCTGTTTCAATATATATATATATATATATATATATATATGTATATATAAACATGACACACACACACGCATATATATAGACACTTTTATTCATACATATACCTGTATCTTAACTCATCTTATATATATATATATATATATATATATATATATATATATATATATATATATATATATAAGAGACGCAGAGGGGGAAACACACAAATAGAACGAGAGTTTATTCTTTAACTAGTTTTGCACTATGGTGCTTCTTCAGAAAGAATGTTACACAACAAAAAATACTGGCAATAAATACAGAAAATGTGTGGGTAATGAACTAGGATAGGTCTGAGTTCAAGGAGGCTCCAACTATTGCGCGTTGGTCGTACTGACACTCCGTGGGATGTCTCTGGTGATCATTTGTCCCGTTTTCTTTCACTCTTTTGCTGCCTACCGTGCTGTTGTCTCCGATAATTTGATGTCACCTACTATATTTTTCGTACAATTATTGGTGGCTATGTACAGAGCTTTTACGAATTTTCTTTGTCTTTTCCTGAGGTTATTATGCAGAATACTCGCTTGATCCCATTTAGGTAGATGTCCTTCTTCGTCTATTTGGTTCACAAGTGCATTGGTGTTGCGGCGGTATTGGACATCGGCTTTGTGTTCTTTTAATCTTGTGATTACTCCCCTGCATGTATATATATATATATATATATATATATAAGTATATATATATATATATGAATATATACATATATATATATATATATATAAGTATATACATATATATATATATATATATATATATATATATATATATATACATATAGGTGTTGATAGACTAGGACGTGTGGGTTTAAAAAAGAATAGCCCTTCGATGACGTAAACAGGCTATCTCAATCTAGCCTATGATTTTGTTCGTGAGAAAAGGTGCTCGTCTATATAGAAATAGATTTGACAGCGAGCGATACTTGATATAATGTGGTCTAACCACTTAAGTTTAATTAATTCTATATGCTGCCATTCCCGCTTATTGTGAGTAATTTTGCGGTGTGTACCAAATGGGTCGTTTATTCCCGCAAGACTTTAAACGACATTCACAAAATCAAATATCATTGGTCAATTTTCGATTCCTAGAATTATGATTGCATTTAATACTTAGAATAATGATTGTATTTAATACTGAACAATAAATGCTAAGGCACTGTCCTGAAATAAGATGATTAATGAAAAGGAGGGGGGGGGAGATAACAGCTTACTCAGTAGTTACGTGAAACAGTTACGGTGATCCTAGGCATTGGTCGCCACTTGTTATGACTCAAGCTGGATAGATACTTGTTAACCATAAGGACATACCGAGTGCCCAAGCCACAACAAAGTTAGAATGGGGATATAGAAGCGCATCTGACTTTTGGTATGCCGAAAGACAGAGGACAGTGTTAACCATTTAATATTTCAGCATGATATATATTGAAACAGAGACAACATAAGCTAACAAAGCAATAAAAATAAATGAGGAATGAGATATGTAGGAAATATAGAAACGGGTAAGACTGAAACCTGGCACGTCGAGTCGTCTGTTGTCCAAGCAAGTATTACGATCCGGGAGGAGGGGGGGGGGGCGAAGAAGCAGGTAGCTATACCCTATGCACTGAGATCTGGCCGTTAGGGGCGGACCACTGGGAGTTCCCTGTGGTGCCACATATAATTTTATAGTTTTATTTTATTATATAATTTCTATTTTATAATTTTATAATGTTGCCTCATATGATTATATTATAATTTTTTTTGTCCACACACCACCACTGAGATAAAAATCAAAGCAATGTTTTCTATACAAAGGTTTCGTTTCTTTAAGTGTAGATATGGCATATGTGCATGCGAGAGCGACGTTGCCACTACATCTAATCTCTGGCCCCGCCCCCCTCACACTGCATTCAGAAAACATTGCATCCACACGCACGTTCTCGCCATGGATGCCCATATGTGGCAACACCGGGAAATATCCTAGCCACGCCTTATCGGCCAATTCTCCTTGCGCTGACTATAGCTAGAGGCGAGTCTGTCGATCTTTTTTTTTTTTTTAAGGCTATCGACTCATAGGGTGGTCATTAAGCCTGGTTTGAATTTGTACAGTCTCGACGTTGTTATGGGTCGAGTCTTGGGAATGCCTACTAAGTATTTCAGCGGCTTTGACCCATCGTTTTTTGCTCATATTTCCGAAATAACCATTCACATCAGCATAATATATTAGCACAGCTTAATTCACACCCTGTCCTAATTTTTGACGTTATTGTGCATTCACAAGTGTATTTATTTACGGCGTTTACTCTGGACATCAAATGTCTCGCAGCCGACACCCGTGAAGTAAATCGAACAACTTTACTTGTTCGATCTACTTCACGGGTGTCGGCTACGACACACTTAATATCAAGAGTAAACGCCGTAATTAAATACACTTGTGAATGCACTATAATGTAAAAAATTAGGGCAGGGTGTGAGTTAGGCTGTGCTTATATATCATGCTGATGTGAATGGTCATTTCGGAAATATGAGCGAAAAACGATGGGTCAAAGCCGCTGAAATACTTAGTAGCATATATAGGGGAACTAGGCTGACGTCATGGCCAATGATTGGCTGAGGACAGTTGTTGAGGACGAACTACCGAACTATCGCTTGGCTGCGGAGCGACCCAGGTGGGGGTGGGTGGGAAGGCTAACTGCTTGTTTCTTCGA
>NC_134796.1:6426532-6439032 GCF_046742065.1 Oratosquilla oratoria | reverse complement strand
GTGAGCTCCTTTTCACGTTGTCTTTAAACACTAGGTGATATTTTGTCCTTGAATTTCATTTTGAAACTAATGCGAAATGTAAGAATAAAAGCATGTGATAGTGTTATAAGAGCCCGCTAGAAATGCACTAATGTGCGTGATTTCCTACTATGAGGTCCTTTTCACATTGTCTTTAAACAGTAGGTGATATTTTGTCCTTGAATTTCATTTTGAAACTAATGAGAAAATGTAAGAATAAAAGGATGTGATAGCTTTATAAGATCCCACTAGAAATGCATTAATGAGAGTGATTTCCTACATCCTAATTTCTTGAAATTTTCCCCCCAAAATTGCTATAAGCTGCTTGTAGTTTGGGAGTTTATTATTACCAAGGAATTCATTAACTTAATCTCAAAATGCACACCATGCCTCTCCTTCGACATCAATCATTGCATTTTTAAGTTGCACTGACTTCAACATTTTCCATACTTACCGACCAGTAAATATAAAACCCTTAACTTTGGCCTCTGATATCTTTGGAAAGAGTGGACGAATCTTTTGAAATGCTTTTCCATCACGATCTAATACTTTCACAAATTGTTTGATAAAACCAAGCTTTATGTGAGAGGGGTATCAACACTTTGTCAGGCTCTACAAGAGTCTGTCTTATGATATTGAATTTTCCTGGCTGCAAGTTATCTCGATGGAGCCACTCCACTTTCTGATAGTGTTCACTTTTAGCCCGACTGTTCCATAGGCAAAGAAAATATGAATACTCAGTGTATCCTCCCTGTAATCCAAGTAAGAAGGTGAGCATTTTTAAATAACTACAAAGATCCCATATAAACTCATTATAGTTTACCTTCTCGAGAAGCAGGGATAGATATTGATTTCCATGATGTAGTAAAACAGCTTTGAGGCTTTTTGTAGAACTATCTATGAACAATCGTCCCTGTTTAGGATTCTGATCAATTCCAATAGATGTAAATAACCATTAATATCTTCGCAGAAGTAGAGATCCTTGGTTAATGTATATTGAAGTATACTTCAAATTCCTCATTCTGCTTCCTGTATATTTTTTATCTACAGTACTCCCTCAACAGACCCAATTCACTCAATTTTGATGCAAAAATCTCAGCTTCTGACTTAGTGAGTCCCAAGTCCCTGAAGAGTTCATTAAGTTCACGTTAATTTGGAAAGTGTGGATGGGTAGGTCTTGGCTCAAATTTTACATCAATTTCTTCATCGTCACAACCTCCTCAATCTCCTGATAAGATCTCCATTATATCCTCTACCTGAAAAAAGATACGTATATTAACTGCAACATAAATATGAATTGCATGTGTAATTGCATTATAAGTAAATATAACTAGATATTTGGAAGATTTCAATATTGATTCTGCTACAAAGAATAAAGCTCACAATTTGATAAGATTTATTTACATTTTGTGGATTCCAGGATATTTTCCCACATGGAAATTTTCTCACATCACATTTTCACACCTTTTTCCACCATTCACTTTTTTCCACATGAAAGACACCTTCCTACATTTGATTAATTTCATAATAATTATTAATGTGCGTATGTAAAATGCTATAACTTTATATTAGAGAATGATAAGCAATACGACTGACTATAATGTGACTTTTGTATATTAAGATTCAAAATCAGAAATCAGTATATTAAAAGAAAAATATAAATGAAGGAAAAATGGAAATGCCCATTGTTATTGAAATTCTAAGATGTTATTGAACTTGAAAATACACATATAGATATTTCAGTGATTTATGATTATTTATATATATATATTAAAAGTCAATGTGAGAAATTATCCGTATACCGTACTTCACAACGACTTCAGTTTACTTGTTGTATGATTTCATGAGGCCAAAATGAGTTATATATGAGTTATTTTAAAAACTTCATAAAAAGTTTACTTAACCATACCTATCATTTGCTCATCTGTATCGTTTTAACAGTATCCTGACGACTGTATACTCACGATCCTAAGTCTCAATAGGCTAACCCCTGATGACGGAAAGTGGAATTCGATGTGACAATTTCAGCTCTCTTGAACCTTTGCGATACCACAATTATTAAATAAGAATAAAATAGAATATTGAATGAAATATTTTATTCACTATGAATATCATAACTAATATCACACAAATCTTTTTACATTACATATTTTGCAAAAATCATAATTTACAGAATCATACAGTCATAATAATTATTAAATCATATAGCACAGGAGACCAGTATAGGATTCTAGCATCATATATAAATAACAAAAGCACAGAATCATACAATAAATACAACTAGTAAAATATAGCAATAATTGGTAGTAGAATCATATTCCTATAATATAATTTAATCATGACATAATTCTCATATTGTGTCCAGCTCCACGTAAGAATTGTGGGATATTTTTACGCCCATTTGCATAATCATCACAAAGGTTTTTTAATCGCTGTTTTAAGTTCACAAATATCTGTTGCATACGTTTTACGACACGATTACCAACATTGTCCTGCTGGATCAATGTGGACACAGTTGCATAGTCCTGCTAAAACCCCATGATTACGCTCCATACTAATGGATGTCAGTGTCCAACTATATAATAAAACTTATTGTTCCAAGATTCACAAGTGTTATTGGTGCTCGCATCGTTATTCTGAGTTGCAGTGTGTACATTTCAAACAGGTGGAAGATAGAGTGGCGGGAAGATCTTAAATTTCATAAGTCCAATCCGAGTACTAAATGATGGCCAAGAACCACTGATGTATACACTATCAAAATACTGCAACAAATATATAGCCTCATCTGGAATATTATCTAATAGATAGGCAAATCCCTCTAGGACATCTTCCACTGGATGAAACACGAAGCCGTCCATCACATAACAGGAATCTCTCTACGCCTTCCTCTGCTGATGTTGCTGCCCACTTTCCATCTATGACAAGCTCAGCTAATGTTGCTGGATCTTTCGGCATATTTCGTATTCTCTCTTGTCTGATGGCTTTCTTAAAGGTTTCTTCATCCGGGATGCGTGTGTTGACATTTTCGTCATTAACGTTAGATACAACCCTGGAAATTATCTGCAGTGGGTTACAGACTCCTGTCTCAGCCAATCTCTTCGTTTCTGATTTAGCCTTGTCTACTTTCACTGCTGAATCATCTGATACATGGTTGTATTCTCCTGTCTCTCTTGGTTGATTCATCTTTAAGTTTGTTACCACGCACCCTCGACATGTCTCTCTTCGGTTCTTTACACAGCATCATCTTATCTGCGAATGTCTTTTATACTGTTATATGTACAACCCATTCAAACATAACTTCGGGCCATTTCTTGGTATTTTGATCAATTCTGCCATAGTGATGTTTCTAGCATGAGTGTCGATACTAAGTATGAGGGTGACCTAAAAATTTCAGCCCTTTTATAGGTACATGGGACACAGGTGATAAATACTCAGAACAATTAAATATTTCAGCCAATAGGGAGTATAACTTTGTATTCAATAATTATATATTAATTAGTTAATCTAAGCCAATGGTTTGTCTTTCTTCCCACTCACTAATTAATTAACAGTAATTGAAATAAACTAATTCAATGATAAGAATTCACGTCACATGTATAATAAAAAATGAACATGTGAGAAAATGTCCCTGATTCGGTCAAAATTTATCAGATAATGTTTTGAAAATATTTTGTATCTAATAAAAACAATACTGATATTTATTTTATCTTACTATGCTGTCTGATCATACCCTTATGATCTGATCAAAGGCTTGATCTCAGTTCACATTTTGTGAGCTAATTAATAATCTAATTAGCTTCTTTGAACTTTTTAACACAATTACACGTTCAATTAACAGTCACAGAATAAAAAGACAAAACACGCTATATGAATTCAACTCAATTAATTATGCGTAAATTCTCTGATATCATAGAAAGTAATGTATATAAATAATCATAAATCACTGAAATATTTATATAATATTCTTTACATAGATTGATATAGGCCTACTATGGATTTTTACTATGTATTTTCAAGTTCAAAATATCTTGGAATTTCAATGATAATGGGCATTTCCATTTTTCATTAGTTTATTTTTCTAATATATTGATTTCAGATTTTGAATTGTGATATCCATAAGTCACATATGATATAAAGTTATAGCATTAATCCTTATCGTATATAACCCTTTATCAGGCGAAGAACCATATTTGGTCATTTAAATGGGTGTCCAAAATAGCGACCCAGCATGGTTAGGCGTGTAGGTAGAAAAACGGGGAAATCTCTCAGCCAAGCAAGGCTCGGTGGAATGGCCCCTCCCATCGTGACTTGACGATCTTGCTGAATCTCACCTCGGCACCTTAATCCCACACTCACCAACTGCTATCTGCGCGGACGTTTGGAATGAAGACATAAAAACACCTTGGGAGTTAGTAGTGTTTTCGGTGGCAATGTATGTCGCCTCCAGAACTTTTCTTCTTTTATTCCCCAGTTTCTTGTGTAGGCTTCTTTCTAACTCGGCAGATGATCTTCCTCCTCGATGTTGACCACTAGCTCATTGGATATACTGCGATATCTCATAGAACATCCAGTGCGCTAGGGATTCAGGATAATCGTGACTCTTACACATACAGCAAGATTTGCATGTACCCTTTCTCTCCTGGTGTAGCGCCCTGTCTTGTGGATGTACGATTGTTATAATACTAGACTTGGAGATGGAATTGTTAGCCATATTTTAAATTATGACGCGGCAGCTCATATAGGTTTTGAAATGGCTATGATTACTGTACTTCAGTGTTGTGTAACAGTTGATATTTCATGCATGGGTAAAACATTTTGCTATGTCTCCTTGAATAAGACAAAAGTCTAGTATTTCGTCATATTGATTTTCATGTTTAAATCTTACTATGACAAAAATATGTAACCAAATAAAGCATTTAGCTTTACTTTCGCGACTTACACAAGTTGAATCGTGAAGAAAAAGAAAAAAGAGAAAGTACGATGTCTTTAAAAGTTTAAGGGTTTTTAAACGTCTTTCTTAAGTTCTCTATGAAGGTAAGAAGACTACGGCAGGAGGCACACATCTGCGGCTAAAACCGTTAACTTTGCCATGTTTGCTTGAACTTTTGGACAGGGACACTGCGGGAATTTGGAAAGGAATTCTCTGGTAAGATAATCAGATTAAACTGAGGGAAAATTGATCAAAAGACTTGCTTCAATACGTTTGTTTTTCTCCAGTATCTCTTAGTAATGAAAACTGACCAGTCAATATCTTTTCAGTAATAATTAAAGGAAATTTACACATCACCTCACCATTGCAGCTTATAGTCACCCTTTGTCATTGACAAATATGTAATAGGACTTCTTGCCCACATATTATGTTCACCCGCGAGTCATCTCGCCTATGTATAGACTTGTATTTTATTTTTATTTATTTATTTATTTGTTTACTTATTTATATATTTGTTTGTTTATCTATTTATTTATTTATTTGTTTATTTATTTATTTATTTATTTATTTATTTATTTATTTATTTATTTATTTATTTATTTATTTATTTATTTATTTATTTATTTATTTATTTATTTATTTATTTATCTATTTATTTATTTACTTATTTTATTTATTTATTTATTCATTTATTTATTCATTTATTTGTTTATTTACTTATTTATTCTATTTATTCATGAGTTTTCTTAACCTCTTCTTACTGGTACTTACTACTAGCAGGTGCACATCAGTAACAACAATGGCAATCCAGCGACAGCTATTACAAATGGTAGCCCCAGAGAGCGGCAGTTCTCGTCGTTAGCCGTAGGGCCACGTGCTGGCCACTGCCTGCTGGTCGCCATTCCCGCCGCCGTCGCCGCTGCCCACCCTACCAGTCGACCACCCATCCTACTAAGTCGATACCTGTCCTGGACACCAGCCGAGTCACCGCCGCAGCAGCAAGCTGAGTTGTCGTCTGTCCCGGACGCCCACTGAGACACCGCCTCCGACTGCAAATCACTGCCTGCCCCAGACGCCTGCTGAGTTGCCGCCACCGCCGCCGACCTCCCCTCCTGTTGAATCGCTGCCTATCCCGGACACCCACTAAATTGCCGCTACCACCACCGACTTCCCCTCCTACTAAGTCGCTGCCTGCCACGGACGCCCGCTGAGTCTAAGTCATCCGCCCTGCCTGGTGGCCACCGACCTCCCTGCCTATTGGCTACCGCCACCGCAGCCACCTGTCCCGGACTACCCGCTAAGTCGTAGCCTCAGCAGCCTACTGAGCCGCCGACGCCCATCTGCCCAGACCATTCGCTTTCTGCAATGGAACATCTTCGAAGCACGCCATCCTCCTGCAAAAAAAAAAAAAAAAAAAAAAAAAAATGAAGGCAGAAGATGAGATCAGAATGTCTGGATACCACGTCTTCGTCCTACCACAAACCGACACAAGCAGAGGATGTATGACCCTTGTCCATGCATCCATCCCTTGTTCTAGAGTTGACCCACCAATAAATTGCGGGGAAGGGGCTGAGGTGCTTGCGGTTGCGGTTCAACTTCTCTTCCCCCATGAGACCGTGCATGAGTCTAACATCGACAGGTCATTGACTCACAGTCGCTTGGACTTAGGGGGAGTCTGCACCATTGCGGAAAACGAGAAGTATATAATCGCAGGCGATTTCAATGCTCACCACCCCATACTTCACTCGGTATCAGCCGTCAACTCGACCGGGCGATACATCGAGAAAGTCCTCAGTACCACCCCTGGTGTGGTCATCCCGAACGATGGGACACCTACACACATTCGACATGGCAGGCTTGACCTCTCCATCGCCTCCTCCTTGCTGCTTTACTGAATGTCGTGGGGTCAAAAACAACACGGTTACGAGCGATTTTGTTATTGATATGACGCTCACAAGAGAATAACGCATTATTCGCAGACAATCTGCATGAGACAGAGGATTTTCTGATCTCTGCCATTCATGCAGCAGCGGCGAAGGCCATACCCAGGTCAACTACAAGCATGAGGAGTTATCAGGATGGTTGGTATTGGAACCAAGACAAAAAATGCCAACCACAGGTTCAACATCTTGCGGATTAGCCAGCGAAGACACCAAAATCCTGCTAACCTGGCTAACCTCCGGACTACCGTCGAAGAAGCCAGATATATAGCTCAACGCGTACGTAGCAAAAAGTGGATGGAATGGTGCAGAACTTTTAGCAAATACACCACGGTAAGGGAGCTGTGGAGGGAAGCTACACATAGCCACGAGGCGATTCCCTCCACGACAAGCACCCTAAGCACCACAACTCAAGGCAGAAAAGCTTGCACAAGAATGTGCCAGACGCACACACGCTGCCACGCTACCTGTTGAGATGCAGCAAACAAGCTAGGCTCTCTCGGGCAAGGAAGACCAGGATACAAGCAGCCATACAAACTCCAGAGGACACAGACGCTCCATTCACCCCGCGAGAGCTGCAATCATCCTACAAATCATCCTCAGACTCGGTAACTGATCGTGACCAAGTTACCCACTCCATGATCGCACATATGGGGGACGCTGGTAAGAAAGCGTTCCTCCAACTAATGAACTCCAGCTGCCTGTCGAGGAGGATTCCATTCAATTAGAAGCAAGGCGCCATCGTCCGTATCCCTAAACCCAGGAAGCCTGGGAAGTATCGCCCCATCTCCTTGACGAGCTGCCTAGGGGAAAAAAATGGAAAAATTGTTCTATGGAGATTACAGTGGAAACTGAGACCACTCCCGAGAACCTCCACGGTTTCACTAGAGGGATAGGGACATAGAACTGCAAAGGCGTTTAAATTGGCCAGTCCCGCTGCCATCCTGGAAAGTTTCACCGCCAGAGGGGTTTAGGGTAGGCTCCTACAATGGATAGTTGACTATGTACCCAACAGGAGAGCCAGAGTCCGGCTACCTCTCCATGAAAAATGGTACACCACAGGGTGGAGCAATAAGTCCCACCCTGTTCAATGTGCTAATGAAAGAACTGCTTGATACCCCTCTACCTCCAGGATGTCATCTGATATCCTATACGGATGATGTCGCCCTGGCGGTAAAGGGGAAAGGAGCCAAGGCCAGGAGAGCGCAAAAATGCCTCGACAGAATATCTCCAAAATGTGGGGAACTTGGCCTCAAGGTATCAGTGCCCAAGACCAAAATAATGTGCTAATGCGAAGAAATGCCCACAATACACAGGTCACTGTTACAGGGACATGAGGTAGAGTGGGTAAGTGTGTACATGTACCCTGGCGTGTGGACTGACTCCAGTCTGTCATTTAAGACAGAGGTGGCCTATCTCCGAGAAAAGATTCTTGCGCGGATCAATGTCATGATGCCCTTGGCAGCTAGAGAAGCCGAGGCTACCAGTGCTGTTCTCAGGACCTTCTAAATCAGCACAGTGAGACCTTTGATGGACTATGCCAGCTGTGCTCGCGCTGGTATACCTGAGACTAGGCTATCCAAGTTGGAAGCTGCATAAAACCAAGCTCTGCGCGTCATACTTGGTGCGCCACCTTGGACTCTGGTTGCCAATATGCGCCCGGAGACGAGACTGCTGCCAGTATGTGCCAGGATGTCAGGACTGCTTGTTACCTTTGCTACCAGAGAGATTGAAAGTTAGCATGACTCCTTCCTACGTCGAAGGATAATAGTGGCTCTACAGCAAGACCCGGACTTTATTCCGCAAAACAGGTGGTCGGCGAAGATTGCGCGCCACATCAGGGACTTGCACCTAAAGGACTTCATCCTTCTGAATAGGAGAGATATGCCAATGGAAGGATACATGCACCCTCCTCCTTGGGAGAGCCTACCAGCCAAAGTATCTATAATGGCGTTTAGGTGTGGTGCACCGCTGCCGCAGATGCGGGTGGGGGCGGAGGAGACGATAAGAACTGTCACATCCGAGAACTGCATGGTGTACTACACTGATGGCTCAGTAAATGTTGAGCAAAATACAGCTGGAGCTGCGTTTGTTACACAGAACACATGGCAGGGAGTAAGAGTGTTGGGCGCCCGCTACTCAATGCAAGAAGAGGGAATTGCAGTGGAGCTAACACTAACCCATGCCTAAACACCCACCAAAACAATGTCTTGATAAACACCAATAGCTAATCTCTTTCATACAATCTTTCTCTAGAGATTTTCACAAAGACTGCGTCCATCTAATGACTTTTTTACTTTTTCAGATTAGGTCCCTCCGAGAGCAAGGACGGCTGGTCGTCATCAACTGGATCCCCGGGCATGTCGAAATACCGGGGGACGCGGCAGCTGACAAAGAAGCGAGGAGAGCAGTGATCAGCGACCACATGGACACAAGTATCAGTGTGCTCCCAAGTAAAGCAGGAATCTTGGCATTGCTGCAAAAGCAATGGCCAGGCGGAAGCAACAGAGGCACAGGATGCTGGCACTTCGAAGGCCGTCAGCCCTCTGGTATCAGAGGAGCAAGAGCTACGAGAGGCTGTCCCCATGAATACGCCTATCTGGGGCCCAAAAAGTTTTCGTCCACGCCTTTGGTAGGGGTACCGGTGCATCTGGGAGGTGACGGGACGATGTGAAGACTGCTATTACTGTGGTGCAGCAGGAGTCAACACTTTGAACCACTATGTGTCCGACTGCCCAACGGCAGGATTCCTCCGCGCAGGCTCCGATACTTCGCCGGAGGGATTTGTGCGGAGATGGCTGAGATCTCTCACTACATATCGGCTTGGGCGCTTACTTAGAGTGCCACCCCCGTCCCCAGATAATATTTCCTCTTTTCGTAATTGAAAAAAACATTCTGACAATATGACAATGAAATAAGCTATTTAAGAACTTCCCAAGACTGTGTTCTCCCCAGTGATCTTTTCTTTTCAGCAGCAGCCACTTGAAGAAGCTAGGGCAGCCACGGCCAGCGACCCCATGGACGACGGTATCTTAGTCACTGCACCAGGCGCGGTGGCCACGCGGGAACAGAAAGGACCAAGGATGCGGATGTATTCACCCCATATCACCTGGAATACTTTGTTTTATCGGTAATTCAATTATAACTATGTAAAAATATTCTATTGTAAAAGTCATCAATTGTCATTGACTATTCATTTCTTACTGTGTTTAATTTCTATCTGTAAAAGTCATGAATTGGCATCTGAAGAGGTAGTGTGCTGTGACCCAAGCAAGTTTATTATTATTATTATTATTATCATCATTATTCTTGGAAAAAAATGTCTTGGACGTTCACTGAGTCGCCGCCACCCACCCTGTTTGGTGACCACAGACCTCCTTGCCTGCTGGTCGCCGCCGCCAACGCCGCCGACTGCCCTGCCTAGCGAGCCGCTGCCACATGCTGAAGCTGCTATGCCGCCCATACTGGCGGACTGCCTATGGACAGGTGACTGCTCGACCATTGAATGCTGGCTCACCAGCCTGCCCATGAATCACGGACGTCAACCACTGCATACGCACATGCGTCCAATGTCAAAGTTTCATGGTATCGCGTCACACACGCTCTCCAGCACCTATTCCTTCTCCAAATCTGTATCGTTCTTCCTCGTCACTAGGGGGGGGGACGTTATGTAGCCTATCATCCCCCTTGTCATTTACTGATATGTACTAGGCATTTCTTGCCCAGAGATTATGTTCGTCGGCGAGTCATCTCGCCTATGTATAGACGTGTAATTTTTGTTGATAAATGAGAGAGGAAAGTAAGAATTGATGAACGAGAATTTTCTTAACCTCTTCTTTCTGGTATTTACTATTAGCAGGTGCTCAGCAGTAGCAATAATGACACTCCAGCGCCAACTACTACATCATTTGCTTAATTTAAGAACATAAAGACCTCTTTCCCCAAATTACAATTCTATTCTCATGTGTTGCTGCTGTGAACGAGAAACTACTGAATTTTTTTATGATATATAATGACCTCTGGTACATCTTCACAGACATCAAATGCTGTCTATATTCGAAAGTTTTGCATCTACATCTAATTCTTGTCAGAACAACTTTGAGTTGTCATCCTGCATAATGACTTCTGAATTTCTTTTTTCTTCTCAAGTACACAAAGAAAGGTATCGGTAGTTCCCTTTTTTACATTCTTTTTTTTTTACCAAATTTTGGGACTATGACATGAGTTAAAGACCCAAATAAGGGAAATGTGTATTATAAACATGTTTTGATATAGTGATCCCATCTTTCCTATTGTAATTTTCCTTTAAATATCACAAGCAAAGATGATTATGGACATGGACCAAGATAGAGGTATAGGCCAGGGAACGGACACAAGCCACAGCCACAGACAAACAAAACACACGTACTCGCAAACAAACAAGATAGGCACTAAGTCAAGCAAAACACACAAAAAATACTGAATACACACTACAGCAAATACGAGTACACGCATAATCCCAGACCAAAGCAGCGTATATATTCCAGAATGGAAACAGACATTCTCTGCTTATCGCACCAGCCTACCCTCTGGCCTCAGGAATTAAGAACGTCTTGAAGGATTGGAAGGATAAGAAATCTAATGAACCTCAGAGGTCCTTTGGATCGATGTGTTCCTCAGTCTCAGGTGGGTGAATCTCATCTGCCTTTAAAGTGTCTAAGAAAGTTGAACGATCTCAGCTGGTATGATGGAGATTGAAAGAGTTTGAGTCAGTGATAGAGTTAATGGGCCTCTGGAGATAAGTGAGGAGGATATGGAGAGGAAGCCAAGATGAATATTTATATATTTTCAATTCTTACATGGATACATTGAATATAGTGAATATAAACATGACTTATTTGGCAAAGATATTCAGATAGAATAGAATTAATCATGTTTTTGCTGTCAATAAGATATATTTTTATATTGAAAATATTCTTCCATTTGTTTTTCCATTTATCTATTGTTGTATGGATTTAATTATTCACTCAGTTATTCTCTTATATATCTATTTGCCTGTTTATCAAATTATTCATTTATCTATTTATGCATTTATTCATTATCTACTTATTTACTTGTTTATCCAATTTCTTATTTATCTAACTATTAATTTGTTTATTCATTTACCTATTTATTTATCTATCTATCTATTCATTCATTTATTCATCTATTTATCTATTCATTCATTTATTCATCTATTTATCTTTTCATTCATTTATTCATCTATTTATCTATTCATTCATTTATTCATTTATTCATTCACTTGTCCATATGTTCATTAATCTATTCATCTATGTATTACCTTATCAGTTTTTCTTATCAGTTCAATTTTGTTTAATTCTAATCAATTATTCATAAATTCATTAATCTAATATACATTTATTGAAATCTTAACCACAATTGGGTATATATATGTAAATCACACTAGAAAAATTAAGATAATGCACCGAGCGCTTTTGTCTACTGACATGAGAATTTAATTTTCTTGGGAAATTTGCACGTATTTCAGTCAAGACATAATTTGTTTGCCACATATGCATATAACCAGTGCAATGAACTCTAATAAATATTTTTCACTTTGCAAAGATGTTTAT
>NC_134796.1:6381532-6386532 GCF_046742065.1 Oratosquilla oratoria | reverse complement strand
TGTGTGTGTGTGTGTGTGTGTGTGTGTGTGTGTGTGTGTGTGTGTGTGTGTGTGTGTGTGTGTGTGTGTGTGTGTGTGTGTGAGTGTGTGTGTGTGTGTGTGTGTGTGTGTGTGTTGTGTGTGTGTGTGTGTGTGTGTGTGTGTGTGTGTGTGTGTGTGTGTGTGTGTGTGTGTGTGTGTGTGTGTGTGTGTGTCTGTGTGTGTGTGCATGTGTGCGTATTCAACCACATAATTTTTTTCATTTCAGTGCCTTCCAAACACGATCGAGAATAACAAAGAACTCGATGGAAATATATTCGGAAACATATACGCTGTCAGGCTAGGACTCGAACTTAGTCGATACGTAACAAATAGACAATAATTTAACCAATTACGCTATCAAGAGGGATATAAGTTGAGCACAATTTGTTATATGTGTATACTCAAGTTACATTCGCAACCTTCCCCCTCAACCATGATAACGCAATTGGTAGTATGTGCATAAGAGGGATAGTATTACAAAATATACTAAATGCTCTCCAGTACATAGATTTTCATCTTATCGACCACTTTAACTTGGAAACACGATCAATACTAACAAGGATCTCGATGGAAGTATATTTAGAAACTAATGCGCTGTCGGGCTTGGGGGCGAATCTAGCCGATACATAACAAATGGGCAGTGACTTAACCAAATGAGGCTATCAAATGGGATATAACTTGAACATAATTTCTCATAAATGTATGCTCGAGTTACATATACACGAATATTAAACTTATCCTACTCGCACCATGATAGCGCAATTGGTAGTATGTACACAAGTGGGATAGTATTACAACACACACGGAATGGTCCCCAGTACGTAGATTTTCATCTTATCATCCACATTAACTTTCCCATTTTGATTCCTTGCAAACACAATTGAGTTACATAAAGAAGAATTTTACATTCAACCCACCTCTACCATGATAGAGCAATTGATATTTGATGTGGCTGATAAGATGAAAATCTATGTACTGGGGACAATTGAATGTGTTGTAATACCATCCAACATGTATGCATACTACCAACTGCATTATCACAATGGAGGAGGGTTGAATATAAAATTTGTGTATATGTATGTAACTCGAGCATAGATATATATGAGATGGTCTTCAACTTATATCCCTCTTGATAGCGCAATTGGTTAAGTTACTGTCCATTTGTTACGTATCGTCAAGGTTCGAATCCTAACTTCCATCGAGCTTTTTGTTAGCCTTGATTGTGTTTGTAAAAGTTAATGTGGATGATAAGATAAAAATCAATGTACTGCGGACCATTCAATGTGTGTTGTAATATACTGGGAAAGGCATTCCCGGGTTTTCGTATGCTTGGGAGAGCCTTCAGCTTGGGGTTGTTATGAAATATCACGACCTTGGCTTTGTGGCATTTTGTGCCATACTTGAGTTTATAGTGTTTTGTCCCATCCTTGGATTCGTAGCGGTTTGTTGCATGCTTGGGTTAGTGACGGTTATTCGCATACCTACATACATACATACATATATGTGCAAAGTAGACCACTTGGAAAAAAACTAACGAAGCAGAGCGCTTTCGTATATTACATCTTCAGATGTAATATACGAAAGCGCTCTGCTTCGTTAGTTTCTTTTTCTAAGTGGTCTACTTTGCATAAATGAACACACGTACCCGTGTTCGTATTAGCATACATATATGCATGTGTGTATAAAAACAAATACATATACATGGTCTTATAAACGTACATGCTTTTTTCTTCTTTTGTGAAATGTAATTGAATGACTCTCTACACTAAAATCATTATAGATTATTACAGTCTGACTGGAATTAAGAATGGGACTAATATGTGTCACTTGGCTGAAATAAACAGTATCCTCAAAAAGCTACAAATTTATTAGATTAGATTCATTGCTTATTATATCTTGACTTACATGATTTTTTAGAGGAAATTTTATTTGTATAGGATTATGTATATTTTCAAATTTTCTTTTGAAGAGGTAAACTCATTGTATTTGGGCTGGTTTCTTTCGAAAACTGAAAAATATAAATAATTTACTTTTATTCGAAATGTATTTGAGAATAAACTAAAATTATTATTTGATAATACGATTTATATTATAACAGCGGAAATGTAGCAAAATAGTTCCTTGCGCAGTCATAATGAATATAACATAGGATTTATTTCTCTTCAGATGAATTAGCTAATCAACTCGGGAGATGATCATTTGGCCACCGAGCAGGACTTAATAATGCAATGGCTGACTTCGAAAAGCATCATGAATAATAGAATGAGAATATGTTGTGAAAACCATGGCTCACAACACACAAAGAACCGACACAATGCAACATTTTATTTCATGCAAGATAAACAAACGCTTAAACAAAATAACACAAAGGTATATGTAGGAATGCACAAGGGCAGGAACTGCGCTCATGTAATATTAAAACGAGATGAAACTCAAGGTGATTAACTTTGAACCTCGTGGTTAGGATGCGGGGATTTCCCAGAGGTGTAGTGTTCATATTAATGTTGACATCTTTGCTCACGCTCGGGTTTTGGGCTCACCATCAGATCTACTTAGCCTAATAGGCGAAGACGACCTTGACCCAGAATTTAGATTTCATTTCTGGACATCGTGTTTTCTTTTTTTTTTTTATCAATCTCATTAGTATTTTTCCATTTATAGAAAATATAGATGTTTCGTATTTAAATGTTGGCCGTAGAAGTGTGTCTCTCAGTTGAACAAAATCATTCAAGTAGAGCCATGATTGAATACCTTGCATTTGGGCATTTATGTACATTTATGTAGAAGACGACCTTGACCCGGAATTTAGATTTCATTTCTGGACATTGTGTTCTTTTTTTTTCAATCTCATAAGTATTTTTACATTTATAGAAAATATAGATGTTTCATATTTAAATGTTGGCCGTACAAGTGTGCCCCTCAGTTAAACAAAATCATTTAAGTAAAACCATGATTAAATACTTTGTATTTGGATATTTATGTAGAAAATCACTCTTTGTTTAAAAGATAATTCAGATGCGCTTAAGTTTAACAAGGTAAACTTATCATTTTCTTTTATCTGCTTCAGTACTACTTACCCTGAGGAAAAATAAATAAATAAATATCAGCAACCGCAGTTAGATGCCCTTGATTTTTTTTTTTTTTGAAAACGAACTATTTTAATTAAATTCCAGATATCAGGAATCGAACTATCTCTTTCCATGTCTGAAGTCCAGTTTCACCTGCATGATTTTTTTTTCTTCGATAGAACAAATTTACTGGTGTGTCCCTTAAAAATAACTCCAGTATTACAACGAATTTTATTCCTATCATTTCATGAACCATTGCCAATATGAATTTCCTTGACATAAGCCTATTTACTAAAGTTACTCTTTGTACATAAATGCATAAGATTTTTTTATTATATAAATATCATATAGCTACCAGATTAAGATACGTAAATTTCAAATCATGTCAAAGAACTTAAGTGTAGGGGTGAGCTAATAATAATAATTGTTGATTTCCCGTCATCTCTATTACCCACATTAGGGGACGAGGAAGAAGGATTGCCGTGTAAGAGGACTCTGCTGTGGATGTAATACATTTTGCTGTATTGCTTCTGAACCGGGCAGTGAGTATGAGATAGGGATGGCCTTTCATCCACGAGGACCTAAGGTAAGAGAAAAACAAAAGGTGGTGGAGGGGAGTGGAGTGGAGTGGGTGAGTGGGTACGTGCCTTGACTGGGTACCTCCAATAATAAGGAGGAAGAAGCCATTCATGTATAAATAAACTCAAGTTTTACTAGCAGGAACCGTACAACTCCAAAGTAGTCGGCAGTAGTCCTCAAACCATCCCATAGAGTCGTTCTCTAGGGAGAATCTTCAGCCGGTTGTATGTGTTGTATCATTGTAGGTCTGTTTCTGTCATCACCTGATAGGAAAAAGAGGGGACTCGTTGAGGGTTGTTAGTTTTCCTTAGGTGAAAATATGATAACTGAAGTTGAGAGAGATCTTGGGACATAAACATGGACCAAATATCTGTTCCCCGGGACTGATCAGATAAATTGGGTTGTATGAATAGGATGCGAATGTAAAATTACTTTTTTTTCGGCGTCTATCTCGCAAGATCACAACGTATAGACTCCTATCGTTTGTCTCTCCTATGAGACTGCACATCAGCTTAATGTTTAAGTTTGCATTCTTGTATTTAATATATAACATTCATGTTGTTTATTACCAAATCAGAATTTCGATATCAGTGGCAAAAAAAAAAAAAATGAAAAGGTCATTATAGATGGCTTGGTAGAAGGATGGTTGTAATATGATATTTTCTTTATTACCAAAATTCCTTGGATGTTCTTATTTTCTAATTGCAAAGCATATATATAGATCAGATTGAAGTTAAGATGAAAAAGAACAGTGTTAATCGAGTTTATTTCTGTTTGAGTAAAAAAGATATAATAAAATATAAAGGAAGAAAAAAATTAATGTAAAATTAAACATTACAGTAGCATACGTAGATTGGATGAGAACAAGAAATATAGAAAAACAAGTGTATAAAAAGCTTAAAACGTGGAATCATTAGTGTCTTCATACCGACACTAAGAATCTATTGAATCTGATACAAAAATATTCCGAGGTAAAAGATAATTCTTAACTTAAGTGATAGAAATCATAATGAATAAAACATTGTCTAGTTTTACATTTTGATATAAGTTATGAATAATGAAAAAGCATACTAACCAATAAAAGCTCTTAACTCGCATTTTCATCCGTAGATACGGTGATTCGTATATAGGCTTCATTTTTTATTATATGAATGAGTATTTTTTCACCCCTGGATTGGTACACCCTCATTCTTACTTTTCCCATGCAGATGGCAGCGTGAGGTAGATAATAATTCATTAACTCGTCGGAAAGCGTATCCTATATTGCGTGAGGACAGTTTTAATTTTCATCACATTTGGAAATTTTGTTTGCGGACTGTACTAACGTCGATA
>NC_134796.1:6361532-6364032 GCF_046742065.1 Oratosquilla oratoria | reverse complement strand
TTAATACTAGAATGCGTTTGTGTTACGTTAGATTTTCCTTTAATCTAAGAAAGTTTGGCAAGTGGCTTTCATTAGTGTCCGTGATGTGGCAAACCTAAGGCATCTTACATAGAAAGCAGACAAGCTATATTCTGTAAAATTTTTGCCTCTAGTTACCAAAAATACTTTATTTTATATTGTCATCCAAACATAGCATTGCTGAAAATGTAAAAAATACTGCTTATATACAAATAGAAATAGCATTTGAAGTTCTCCTAAAAAAGTGTTTTATGCCATTCCATTTTATTCTAAACCCACCGTGTGAACAACTGTTTCAAGGTAACTAAAGGTGTCACTTAGGTAAGGATACATTTAACTGGTATCATCACTATCAGTTCAGGACTAAATGTTCGGATAATCAAAACATGAATAGCTCTCTACATTCATTGGGCGAACGTAGGTACTACGCGTGATCAAAGACCAAAGCACTACATCCACATCCTGTATTTAAAAAGTATTAGAAATAGTAATCATGTAGGTCCCGAAATGTAAGAAAGACTCGCCCATTTCTACTCGCTCCTCAGATACCTTGAATAAAATAGGGAATAAAAGAATATAAACATCAGAGCTGGACAAAAACAGACAATATTAGGAGCTATAGATAACATGTCAAAACTATATTTTTGTACGTAAGATGAAGTTAGAAAAATGAAAGTTTTATGAAATATATGCTAAGTTTATTCATATATATTATTACTACATATTATCTTATCTTATATATCAAGAATATCATATAGTAACCTTAGAACGTAGTATGAAAAATATCAATCTCTTCCATTTGGAAGCTGCTTTTCAGAGGAATGATAGTAAAGGATGTTAATTAGAACTGCGCGTGAAAAAAAAAATACTACCGAGTTCAAGGGTTTGATCAAAACGACTCTAAATTCTTCACTTAGAATTCATATTTGAGCTAAATAGAAAACCCGGGTATTTACCAGAACTAAATTTTCAGGAATAGTCAACAATTTGAACGAAATAACATACACACTACATAAAATCATCTGGTAGAAGGATAGCCGAACAAGATGAGAGAGAGTTTGTAGTCTAGTTATGGAGTATGAAAAAGAGGAACAAAAAAATTAATATCTCCAAAAATGGCGCTAGTCACGGTGGCTTTTGCAATTAAAAAGGAAACGGAAAGAAATGAAGGGAAGCTTTTGAAACGAGAGACCAAGATTGCTTTCCAACAACCAAAATAAAACGAAAAGGAGCCGAAAACCATTACCCAATGTCTTCTTCCAAGAAAGATGCTTCTATTATGGAAAGTTGCTGGTGCGTACATTACTTACCCTGCTTAGAATACAAGGAAATGGACATCGTTTGTTGTTTATTTACATGATAAATTAGTACTCGTTAGGGTTTACTTGTCAAACCTCAAAGTAGAGTTAACTTCAAACCCATAAGGCACTTTATATGTTATGGTCTAGTTGAATCTATACGAGGTGACTAGACTTATCCAATAGTAAAACATAAGGAAGTTCATTACGAGTGACCTCTTTATTAGGATGAAAATTGTGTGAAGCTATCATACTCATTTAAAAAGATAGATATGTAAATAATCATATCAAACAGTACTTATAATGATAATGATAATCTGACAAACAATATTTCTCAATGACTAGGAATATACTTGTAGAGAAGACGACAGTAATTGACTCTGAGTATGGCGATCATCAGTCATCGTTCAAAAATACTAGAGGCCCTTAAACATAAGTTCAATAGTTACTGATGAGTATGGTGGTATCACAGCCTCAGATTTAGTTTTTCAGTTATGGGCTCATATCCTTCAAAGGATCACTCGACGGACTGTTCAACGAATAGAACCTGGCCATATCCAGACTTTCAAATATTGGAATATTTCTTCACCTCTATCCCTTATTATATTTTGTCCAAGATTTTCTTGTCCTTGAAAACACTTTAGGAAGAGGGTGTACCATAGCCTACGAACTTTCACTCCTTTTTATTTTTTTTTACTTAAAAATAAATTAATAAACAATATGGTAAATGGAATCTATAGAGAAGTTTTTTAATATCAAGTTATGGTCCCTTTTAAATTTACATATACCAGAAAAGAGTTACTGCTCATCTTCATGTATATGTATATATATATATATATATATATATATATATATATATATTAAAAAATATATGTATACATATATATATATGTATATATATATATATATATATATATATGTATGTATGTGTGTGTGTGTGTGTGTGTGTGTGTGTGTGTGTGTGTGTGTGTGTGTGTGTGTGTGTGTGTGTGTGTGTGTGTATGTCTGTCTGTGTGTGTGTGTGTGTGTGTGTGTGTGTGTGTGTGTGTGTGTGTGTGTGTGTGTGTGTGTGTGTGTGTGTGTGTGTGTGTGTGTGTGTGTGTGTGTGTGTGTGTGTGTGTGTGTGTGTGTGTGTGTGTGTGTGTGTGTGTGTGTGTGTGTGTGTGTGTGTGTGTGTGAGCGTC
>NC_134796.1:6346532-6351532 GCF_046742065.1 Oratosquilla oratoria | reverse complement strand
AGATAGATAGATATACATAAAACTCAATTAACTAAATCTTACATTCTTTTGAAAGAAATAGTATAGATAGGTATAGAAAAAATGGTACATATAAAACTACGAAACTGAGTTATGAGAATAAGTTATGACAAATAAAACGATAAAAATGAAAGAAAAATATTATACTGGCAACTATGATATTTTTTTTTCAAAGGCAAGCAACAAATCTTGATAAACTCAAAACAGTTTTCAATGAATACTGTCACGAAACAATACTGCTAATTGCTACGTGGTATATCTAACGTTGTTTATAGTAGACTTGAAAAAAGAGAAATAGCAGTATAGATACTAGATGAAAAGGCCTTTTAGTGTCATTCGCGCATTTATAAAATTCAGAATAGATGGTTTCATTGTTCTTTAAATGTCTAGTATGATAAACACTTGCGATATCTAGATTTGAATTACCTATAATTTCCAAAGATCAATGGACCTTTTATTGGTGCTTGTTTTCGTTCTTGAATAATATATCAATGTTTTTCTCACGTTTTAAAGAATATTTGGGTCAATGAGAATATGTCGTCCTATAGTGCAGAACAGTTACAATTTATCATCTAAGGTAAACTCAATTGATCCAAATGGTTTTGAGGTTAATATATTAGTATTACTGTAAGATCCTTCCACATCTGTGGAAGGAGTGAACATGAGGGGGTCGACCAAGGATGAGATGGATAGATGGGGTAAAAGGTGCTTTGGGGAAAAGGAGAATGTCTGTTGAGGAAGGACTGGAGAGGATAGAAGACAAGGGTGAATGTAAAATGGTAGTATATGGATGATGTTGTGATCTATGAGGTGGAATGGGTGGGGGATAAGTTGGTGAGGGAGTATGTGTGAAAAAAATCTAAAGCAGCTCGAAGGGATTTCTCCCCATTTTTTCTGCATGAGGGGACAGAGAGGGGGGTCGCCGATTTAGTGAAGCGGCCTTGCTATGAATGTGCTGTGTCTTGCAACACTGTTTCTGACCAAGGGCAGTGAACAAGATGCAGGGATGACCCGTCATCCAGGAGGTGCTAAGATAAGAGGGAGGGAAGAGGGTGGAGGGGAGGGGAATGTGATAGGGATGGAATGGGTGGGACTGGTTTTTTATGCTATTGTTTTTTGGCTACCTCCCTTAGAAGGGGGGTGCGCCTTTGGTATATATATGTATGTATATAAGATGTGAAAACTTAATATGTATGAACGACTTGGACAAGGGGATCATTAGTTTTGTTAGTAAGTTTGAGGACGACGCTAAAATAGGACACCAAATCAGGTCAGTAGAAGTCGCCGGGATGCAGGATGATCTTAACAAATTGCTAAAATGGTCGGTGAAATGGCAAATGGACTTCAACATTTCAAAGGGCAGTGTGTTAAACGTAAGTTTACGCAACCTAGAAAGCAGATATAACTTAGATAACAGCTTTTTACAGAACAATTATTACGAGGGAGGTTTGGAGGTGCTAGTGAGTCCTGACCTTAAATCCAGGAAATTGCATTGGTACCAGGAATAGAGCTAACAGGGCTTCATGATTTATTGCTAGGGTAGTTACAAATAAAACTGCAGGGGTAGTTATAAAATTATATCTGGCATTAGTTAGATCCCAGCCTAGATTATGCGGTACAGTTTTAGTCTCCATAGAATGTATATAAATTCTTCACTCGAATCAGTACAGAGGAAAATGACCAAAATAATACATGGGCTTGGAAATATATCTTACAAGGACAGACGTAGGCACCTTAATTTGCACTCTAGAAAGACGCAGAGTGCAGAGTGATTTAATAGAGGTGTTTAAATGGATCAAGGGCTTAAAAAGGGTGATACAGACAAAGTCATCATATCAAGACAACAGAGCAGGTCTCTCATTAAAGTATTTGAATTAAATAATTTTAGATCTAAGAAAGAAAAAGGCAAGAACTAGTTTACCAATAAATTGACCAACGAATGGGGTAGACTTAGTAACCATGTATTGAGTGCTCAGACTATTGGTTGTTTCAAGGGAATGTTAGATAGTTTAATGGATGAAAATGCTAGGTTGTAATGGACATAGAACTATCTAGTGTAGGCCTTATGTTGCAGTCTCCTTATTTTTTCTTACGTTCTTATGTATAATTCTTAATAATTCCATCGCTACAGTGGTGTCTTGTTGATAAGTATCTCGTATAAAAAATGTAGAGTACAAAATAAAGTCATGGGTGCTACGTCAGACTCATCGGTGAGAGTTTTTCCTTGAACTAGATCAAAAGTTCTATCTTTAATCATCACAAAATCCATATAAGATTCAATGTTTTGACAAACTTGATAAAAAGAATCACCCTTCAGCAGATTCATACTCAAACCTCAAGAATCATCATATAAACTTAGCCACTATAATTACCTATACAGGCATTATCTTTGTGCAAGAATTACTTGAAATAAGTTGAATCAAGTTATCTGAAATTGGTTTAGAAAGAAAGGGAATCTGAAAACAGTACCGTAGCAAAAATATTAATGAAACCTTTTCAGTGGTAATATGATAGTTAAGCATTTCAACTACCAGTGTTGAGGTACAACAGATACCAATGAATACCATTTTCCAACTTCATGAGCAGAAAACACCTCGCCAGTGAGAAACGGTGCAAATTATATCCTGTCAATTGAAGGTGAGTTATCTTTTTCTTGTCTGAAGAGTCCGGGCTGTCTATTTTCTATCTTAAGAAATCGTACAAATTAAAATTGTTCACATTTTTCTGTCTCTCCTTTATGACAATGTATCTGAACAATCGTATAGAGTAATATTTTTGTACAATTCTGACTGTTACATTAACAGACTGTTGGGAATTGTGATTGTTTTTGGTTCTGAGGGTTTCCGCTAACTGAGTATCCAGAACTGAATCAAAATTAAGAGGTCACTACGGCAGTGACAGGCCTTATCGTGAGAGAAATTTACTCTTTAGGTGCTTAAAGTTTGGTTCAGCTAAATATATTTGCCTTGTTATTGTAAGGATTACAATGCCAATGAGAAAGTTTACCAAGGTGACGCACACGACAGAATTTTAGTCTAGCCAAGGCTAAATGATTCCAATCAAGTCGGGGCACATCACCAAACAAAAGGTTCGAAACGTCAATTTTACCTTTCTATTCCTATAGCTTTGGTAAATCTCGTAGCTCTTTAGACACAGCCATAAGGAGAGGTGTCTGTAGCCTGTAATCAATCACTGGCTAGCAAAAATCTTGAGAGCACATACCACAGCGGTCTTGGGGTGGCAGGATGCGGTTGGGCCTGGTGACCGATGGATGATAAGATGAAATGATTGTTAAGGGTGAGCATAAATAGGTGATGTGTTTATCCCTTCTAAGTTTCAAAGCAATATTCGACCCATAACTAAGGTCTTCAACCAAGCACAATTTTTCTGGCATGAACGTTTTTAAGTCATGAGTATTATTCAGCATCAATAAAAGTTGTTAGCCAAAAGCGTTAGCTGAATAAACCACCGTATTAAAGGCCGCACTAAAAACACAAATGTCATTCTCTATTGAAAAAAGTAATGAAAATAAGATTAACCTCATATGTAAGTGATAGGGTACTAAACAACTGATATATACCCCTGACATTAGCCAAAATAAAACAAAAGCAAACAATTGGTACAAAAATAATTAAGGAAATAATAGTCCCCTTTGGCCCAAAAAGTTACACAAAGAGAGAGGTCACCCCTTAACAATGCTTCATTTGATTTATACACAACAACTAATCTTCAAGTAGTGCTTTGTAGAATTTAGCTTTGTATATTTCAGTACCACCCATAATTAAAAACTAGTCGTGATATTAAAGAGCCTTTTTGTATAACTATATTATGTTCCTCTACAAGCTTTGCCAACACCTCACTTTAACTTAATAAAGAAATATCTTTTAGCATAAGACTGATTAATTCTTCTTAATAACAAGTGAGAAAAATAAGGGTGGGCACGATTCTAGATTATCTTAATATCTGTATACTCAAAGAAAATATTTTTTTACGGTTAACTATTTAATTTCCTACGGCGAAACAGTCTATGATTTTCTTCGGTGAATACCTGATCATTTAATTCATTTGAGGGGAGTTTCCTCTGCTTAAAATGTTAATGTTATAACGTTGAATCTTTTGTTACGCTAATAGTTTTCAAACTTTACTATGTTTAATGTTGGACGACTTCTGAGAGCAGAGCCTAATGTTAAAGGAGCCAGGTGTATTTTGTTAAAAGCATTTCATTCTCTGGATACAGTTTTAAACTTTTAGTTCGTTACAGTAAGTGACATTTTTCGTGATTTAACCCTCAACTGGATGAAATCGTCTGGAATTTGTAGTGAAAATATCTAAATTGTTACATATTTCATTGTGCTTTACGATATTTAATTCTGTTTAGCTGAGGGAAGAGCGAAAATTCATTGGGATAATTTGTATACTAAGTATTGATTCCATATATCAGATGAATCATCTCAATTCCTGAGACATCACCAAGTTGAATAAAATCGTCAGCTGTTGTTGTTTTTTTTCGAATGCTATGAGCTAAGCAATAGGGCTGGCATCAAGGTACTTCCAAGAGTTGAATGGAATATTTGTTGTCCCAAATTGTAAGTCCTTCCATTTGAATAATACAGTGTATTTAATATAAACTACTTTATAGTAATCTGGATACAAACTATCTTTAATTAACAAATATAAAAGCAATGTCATATAGTTAAGATTCTTAACGTTACCATAAAGAAAATTATACAACAGGAATTAAATTCCTGCCATAAGCGAAACATTTTATTGATTTGTGGGAAAGATTAAATTTGTCAACATGGAGGTAATACTTTATGTGTTTCATTAAGGCAACAGCAACGAAAAGATGATATACAGAACACCGTGCAAAACAGCTTCCTAGATGCCAATGCCTACGTAAACATCGACTATTCAATAAGCATTTTCAAACAAGCAAATGCACCTCCAAATCCAAGACAAGTTCCAGTTACACCAGTGGACCA
>NC_134796.1:6339032-6341532 GCF_046742065.1 Oratosquilla oratoria | reverse complement strand
GACTAAATAAGAATGCCTTCATTTGGGTAGTCGGGTTAGGTCAATTGTTTCACTACTATAATATCGTATTCCACCATGTTGATAAAAATTAGTAAAATAGTAGAACAGCACTGAGATGCTCAAGGTAATTTAAAAAATGAAGGACAAACACAATTATGATTTAGTAAAAGCAATATTGTAATTAGCGTTATTTTGTAGGACGAAATGAAATATATATCGAAATTAATCTACTAAAGTAAATAACAAATAGGACAAATTAACTTACGGGACGGTTCATTTAATATTCACTGCGGGTAATGATAAATTCTGTTTGATCTATTTCAGTAGCAATAAAGGTGTCGTTTCATTACCCAGTTTCATAATTTAGTTTGAACATAACAGCTATTTAGATTACTTTATTATAAGATAATAGAAAGGCAACTTAACAAAATTACAGTTGATGAATATTTGTAACAGCCACAGAACTATTGTGTCATACTGTGCTTCAAGTGGTTACTTTCTATTCCATCAATGATAACAATTTATTTACAGATCAGAACTAAAAAAAAGTTCTTTGCATGTCGTAAAAACAGGACAAGTGACAAACACCGATTACCGTGGAGAATATTACTTTAAATTTTATTCTGATGAGGCATAAACTCTATAGCATTTATCCCAACCAAAATAAAAGAGGATGCGATTCAACCGCTGCTTGCTTAACAATGTGTGTGGATTTGAACTTATTGAAATTTTCGAAATGTTGAACAAAAGAGAATAACATAAATAAAAAAAGGGTAACCTAAAGCGTTGAAAAATACACTTTTATACCAATCAGAAATGAAAATTTATATTTTACATAACAATAATAGTTTACTCGTCAAGATTGATGAAAAATAATATTATCAAACATGTTGTTAAATCACTGACACAACACAACTCTTTATGATTTATTCAAACACGCGAAGATGTTATACTTTCTAGAATTTATTTGAAATTGTTCTTTGTCTTTTATTTCTGCTTATTTTTTCAGTTTTGTTTCTCTTGTTTTATCTATTTTCTTTTATCCTGGCATATTCATTAACTAATCTACCTATTGGTTTAGTTTTTTACTTATTTTGTCTTTTATTTCTGCATATTTTTTTAGTTTCTTTCTCTTGTTTGATCTATTTTCTTTTATCCTGGCCTATTCATTAACTAATCTACCTATTGGTTTAGTTTTTTACTTATTTTATATAATATTCTAGTATGGTTCTTTTGTCTGTTAACACACTATTTTTCTTCAAGCATAAAATACCAAAGTCCCTATCTTGTAGCAAACCCAAAACACCTTGACTGTCAGGATCTTCACCACGACAAAGCAGAAACCATCAACATAGTTCCTCGACTTCCAGGAAAACTTGTATTTTTCTTTCTTCTGCGTCTTCCTCTTGTCTTTTTTTTTTCTCTTCATGTTTTCTTCCCTCCCTCTCATTCCCATGATTTCGTCTTGTTCATTGTCCTTTACTCCCTCTACTGTGCTTACTATAACGTTTCGTCTCCTCTCCATTCACTTTCTTCCTACGCCTATTTCTCCTTCAACTTCTGCTCCTATTTTCATCTTTTATTCCTCATTTGCTCATCTTCCTTTTCCTTCATCTCCTCCTTTTTGTTTGCTTTCTTTTCCTCCTTTATTGTTTAATTTTTCTCCTGTTCCTCTTCTTCTTCTTCTCCTTTCCCTTCTATTACCCGTCTTGCACCAACTTTTAATACTCTTTCTTGTTTGCTCTCTTTTCCTCCTTTATTGTTTACCTCCCTCCTGGTCTTCTTCTTCTTCTCCTTTTCCTTCCATTACCCATCCTGAATCAACTTTTAATACTTTTTTTGCTCTTCATTCACTTCCCCTTCTCTTTTTCCTCTTCTTTCTTCACCACATTTTCTTTTCTTTTTCCTACTCCTTCACTTCATTATTTTCTTCCCCTTCCTCCTCTTTCCATTCCTCATTCATTGCTTCCTTTTACTCCTCCACCTTGTTCTCTTCCCCTTTCTACGTCCTTTTCTCCTCCTCTTCATTCTTATTCTCCTGCTTCAACTCCTCCTCCTCTTCATTCTTATACTCCTGCTTCAACTCCTCCTCTTCATTCTTATTCTCCTGCTTCAACTCCTCCTCCGTTTGGTTCTTCTCCACCAGCTCCGCTATGTTCTCCCCCTCCACTTCATGTTCCTCATTCAGCTCCTTCGTTTTGTTTTCCTCCACATCCTCCATTATATCCTCCTCCTGTTCGTCCTCCAACTCCTCCTCCTCCTACTCCTCCTTCTCCTCCTCTTACTACCCCACCTCCTTTTTCTTCTCTTCCCGATCGTCAATACCAATGTCCTCACCGATATAGTCCACTTTCCTGTCCTCTCATTTTTTTTCTTTTATTTGTCCTTAACAATGACGAACGTTTTACTCTTGTCTTCTTTTCTCTTTAGCTCTCTGCGGACCTCGCATTCCACATCCCTTGCACGTTGTCTGCCAGGCGTTTGTCAAGATTGATCCAAT
>NC_134796.1:6321532-6334032 GCF_046742065.1 Oratosquilla oratoria | reverse complement strand
CAAAACTGTGCGGAATGGCAAATGATCACTTTAACTAATTAGATATTCAAGAAGATTTAGATAAATTACAGCAATGGTCTGAAAGTGGCTAATGAAATAATTTAACACAAGTAAATGCAAGGTAATGCACATAGGTAAAAATAACAGTAAGTACGATTACAAGTTATTTGGAAATTCGTTAACAAAAGTGAATAGTGAAAAATATCTCGCCGTAATTATCAGTAACGACCTCAAATCATCCAAGCAGTGTGTTTCAGCCTCTGAGAAAGCAAATAAGATTCTAGGACTGATTGCGCGAGCTTTTGATTTCAAAAGTCCATCACTCATTAACAAACTATATAAATCGTTAGTTCGTCCACATTTGGAATATGCTGTTTCCCTATGGTAACCAAATCTCATTAAAGACATTGACAGACTGGAAAAGTACAACGGCAAGCCACAAAACTGATTCCAAATATCAAAAATAAATCATACGAAAATCGACTAAAACATATGAAACTATTTTCTCTAAAAATGAGTAGACTCAAAAGTGACTTGGTACAGGTCTTTAAAATTCTAAAGGGAATTGACAACATCAAAAGTGAAAAAAATCACATTGAATGAGAATCAGACAAGAAACAATGGTCTCAAACTGTCCGGAAATAGATTCAATTTGGAAGTAGGTAGAAATAACTTTGCCAACCGTGTAGTTAATGAATGGAATAAACTTCCTGCACAGGTAGTGCAATGTAGTTCGGTTCGAAGCTTTAAGAATCATTTAGATAAACACCTAAGCAAGATGCTGTAATGATTATAATTTGTTTTATATTATTTGTTTTTGTTTTGTTATCATTTGTCTGTTTGATTTTCATTTATTATTAGTTATATGTCAATTTATTATTATTTGCTATTTACCTGTTTGTTTATTATTTAACTATACCTATGCATTTATTTATGTATTTTATTTGTTATTTACATTATTATAGTTTTTATTTATTATTTTATTATTATTATGCTTTTTTTTCATCCGACCTATATATGGACCAAAAGGTCTCCTGTCGGCATGCTCCGCCTTTGTAATCTTTTGTAATCACGTGTACAAAACGTGACCCAAGACCATGGTTAATCCAATATCATGGAGAATCACACACACACACATACACACACACACACACACACACACACACACACACACACACACACACACACACACACACACACACACACACACACACACACACACACACACACACACACACACACACACACACACACACACACACACACACACACACACACACACACACACACACACACACACACACACACACACACACACACACACACACACACACACACACACACACAAACTCACAGACACATAAACACACATACACACGAACACACACACACAGACATACACACAAAAAACAGACACACACACATTTATATGTATATACATATGAGAAAGGTCAAAAGCAGAGTATGGGGTTCAGTATATTTAACGTTTTGCCCATATGAGTCTTTATGGTAACGGATGGCATACGAAATTGAATGCATTAAGGTAATTGCAATGGAAATTGATTCCTTAGAATCGCTTTCGGAAATACTCATTACAGGAGCTTTCAATGTTTCAGTAAAGAAGCAAAATACAACGTTTCCTTTTGCAGGCCGTGAAGACGCATTGCAGTGCTACAAGGCATTTGAATTTCATAGTTTTGTGAAGAGAACGGAGTTACAGGCTAATTTTCCGGCCATTTCCAATGTGAACTCGGTAGGATTCGAATCGGGATGTCGTGAGGGCATAACCACGAGCTACACCCCATGAACATTTGCCCATGTAGAAAGTTCACATATATAGCTAAAAGTGAATGTGAAATAATAAAAAAAATGTAAAAATGCCTATTAGATTAACAGAGTATATAAATTAATTTCTGACGTCTTATTGAAAAAACATTCATTTAATCTGAGATATATTTAAAGAAAAACTTCTAGCCCTGGCTAAAAACATAGGTGTTATAATTAATGTGCTAATGAACGCATTGGAGTGTAGTGACAATAAGTGTCAGAAAGCATAAAGTACAATTGTAAGAAATCAGATTTTAACAAATGATTATATACATATTTATATATATATATATATATATATATATGTATATATAATATACATATATATATATAATATTATAGAGAGAGGGAATAAAGGGATGCAGAGAGACGAGGGAGAGACAGAGTTAGGGAGAGTGATAAAGAGAGGGGCAGGGAGAGGAACAAAGAAAAGGAAAAGGAGATAGACAGATAGAGGGACAGGGGCAACTACAAAAAGAAGGGAAATGTGATAGGCAGGAAGATGAAAAAGGAGAAGGAGATTAAAAAGCAAGGGGACAAGGCGCGAGAGATGAAGAGTGAGAAGAAATAAAAAGACTAGGAATAATACAGGGAGAGGAACAGACAACATTAATCTGTTTCTTCAGTACAATAATATACTTTATTTATCATTATCTGGTAAAGAAAAAATTAATGAATTGGATGTTGGGCTTCTATACTGAATTCTTTATTGCTCAAGGCAGTAGCCACTTAGTTTCCTATCATTACTATTAATATCATAATTCAGGCAATTATTGCTATCATTGTTTTTATTATCCTGTTGTCATCAACAATATACATATATTTGGTAACTATGAGGTACGTTGATACTAATGATAATATTAGGTAAAAGTTCGACTATTAACGTTCGTTTACACCAGTGGTTCTTAACCTTTTTTGGCAGCGACCCAAAATTTTGCACAAATCAAGCATCGCGACCCAAGCCTACATAGATATACGAATTGTCTTTATAAGTAATATGATTAAAATAAATTAAATTTTCTGCTTTGGAGTTTTTATTTAATCATGGTCTGCTTAGAATCCTAAAACTAGGCATCATGTATTTTAATTATTACAGTATATAATTATAATATATTTGTAGTGGGAAAATAATTATTTTCTGCAAACCCTTAGCGACCCAATAAAATGGCTTGGTGACCCAAATTTGGGTCGCGACCCAGGGGTTAAGAACCACTGGTTTACACCCTTCACCACTTGTCGAGGTCTACAAATAAGTCTTCGTTTAACTAATAAAAATATATAAATATTTCTCCAATATTTATAAACAATTGTGTGTAAGTATGTGTTTGATTTCCCTTATTTAGCCTCTCTTGCTTTTCTATGAGAAAATTGTCAGTACAAAGCTAATCCTATATAAATATTACAACGACAAACATGTAAAGATAATGTAGGAAGAGTTTAAGAAAGTACACGGCCCGGCGAGCTTAGACGAAATCTAAAGGAGTCAAAGGATGACTAGATAAAGATAAAGAAGATCATATATATTCATATATGTATATATATATATATGTGTATATATATATATATATGATATATATATATACACATATATATATACATATACATATATATATATATATATATATATACATATATAACTTTTTATCCCACCGTCGGAAAAGAATACACTGATGTCAAAAGTTCTGTATATTTCGATCACTAGCTGTGATCCTCTTCAGCAGAATCTGTTAGTAATCGAAATACACAGAACTTTCGACATTAGTATCTTCTTTTCCGACGGTGGGATAAAAAGTTTAATTTACTAATATGCTACATTACTTTACTATGATATAGATATATATATATTTATGTATATATATATACATATATATATATTTATGTATATATTTATATATATATATATATATATATATATATATATGTATATATATACATATATATGTATATATGTATATGTATATATATATATATGTATATATATATAACAATAAGAATGTGTTAAGCTACATGTAATAGTCATGTAGCGGGTGATGTGAAGCCTGGGTGGGACTTTCTTAGATTTATTCTCAGGTACGAAGATTATGTACTGAGGTGAGGGAGAGGGTCTCCCTACCTCTGCTAACTAGGTCCTTGATCTATGCAGCTCTAGTGCTAGGTACATGACTTAGGCACTCCTAGTGCCGGGCCTTGACCTCTGCAATCCTCCTGCCAGGTACTTGACCTGGGTAGTCCCTAGTGCCAGGTACGTGACCTAGGCACTCCTTTTGCCGGGACTTGACCTCGGTACTCCTATCTCTCTGCGGCGCAGCCGTTGGTAATATAGGGTGAAGGGTAGGTTTTGTGGCTTGCCGAATATGAGATGTGTAAGTCATTAAATTATTTATGGGTGTTAGTTCCGTTGTATAGGGGTTAGTTGTATAGTAGGTGGGTGTGGTTAGGTATGGTAATTATATATTAAGCTACGGTGATGTAATTGGGATAGGTACGATAAAGGGTTCAATGGATCTGTCTGGTGACATTAGGCATCTCGTTTGGCGACACTGCGGACATTAGTATCATTTGCATTAATGAGTCAGGTGTTTTGAAATTGGGAAAGTAGTGAGGTTGCAAGATTGGGGGTCTTGCCAAAGACGAATATCATGTTGCATGTGTTGGATCACATACGTGGTTACTGATGGTTACATATATATATATGTATATACATACATACATATATATATATATATATGCATATATATATATACATGTATATATATATACATATTATGTATATATATATATATATACACTCGTATATGTATCATACTAATAAAAACGTACAATTAGGGAAGTGCTCTTTAGATTTTGCGTGTATGATCGAGAGAAGTAGGAATGGCAAAAATACTTGATAAGGAGGAAAAGAAAGTAAAAGAACAAGACGGCGACAAACGAGGAACAGATGTAACAGGTATAAAACGGTGGTGAGCGTGAGGATAGGGTGCAGGAAAACACAGGGAAAATAGAAATGAAATACAAAAACCAGAAGAAGAGGGAAAGAAAAAGAAAGAGGATTAAAACAAGCAAAAACGAGAGAAGAAAAAATTGGGAAGAGTATTATGAAATATAA
Organism: Oratosquilla oratoria; assembly: GCF_046742065.1. NCBI lineage: Eukaryota > Metazoa > Arthropoda > Malacostraca > Stomatopoda > Squillidae > Oratosquilla > Oratosquilla oratoria. The sequence goes on along the minus strand of NC_134796.1, from coordinate 6,329,099 downwards.
AAAACAAAAAAAGATGAGAGGAACAGGGAAAATATTATGGGAAAAAATGGCATAAAGAGGGAAGGAAAGAGAGAGAGAAGGAGAGAGAGGAAGAGGAAGAGAAACAGGAAAAGGAAGAGTAAGAGTAAGAGTAAGACTAAGAGTAAGAGGGAGAGTAAGTGTAAGAGTAAGAGGAAGAGTAAGAGGAAGAGGAAAAGGAAGAGAAAGAGGAAGAGGAAGAGGAAGAGGAAGAGGAAGAGGAAGAGGAAGAGGAAGAGGAAGAAGAAAGAGGAAGAGGAAGAGAAAGAGGAGGAAGAAGTAAAAAACAGAAATGATAAAAAGAGTCATAAATATATGAAGAAAGAGAATTAGGTAGAGGTAGGAAAGATATAGGTAGGATGATAGTAAGGGTGTAGATGAAAGTAAGGTAACATTGATGGCTAGGATGAGGGTAAGGGTTTCATGCAATGGAGAAAGATAATACTGAGGATGAAGGTGAGGTAAGGTTAAGAAAAGTGTAAGGTTCAAGGTGCTGGCGAGGATAAGGGTGAGGGTGAAGTTGAAGATGGAATGTAGAAGAATGATAAGAAAAAAAAAAAGAGGGAAAGAAAAAGAAAATAGGAGATTATGGTCATTTTCATTAGTGTTAATGTTGGTGATTGAGGCCGTGGATGGTGGGCATAATGAGAATAAGAATAATGATGATGGGGAAAGAAGATTGAATGGGAAGGGACAGTGGGAGTGGTAGGAGAGCAAACACAAATTGCGAACGAGGCAGGACAAACACTAACCCAAATTGGGACGGTTACATTCAGTACACCAAATGCTCTGCCCGCAATTGTTTGGCGATTTCCCCAACTACGCAAGATTTCTTCATCAGTAGGAACCTTGTTTCCCTACCAACTCCCTCTCCTCCATTCTCCTTAATGTACTGAAGCTCAATCCTGTTATCTTGTACGTATTAGGTTTTAAGGCGTCTAGGGGGATTCGAAAAGAACTTAACCTCTTTTTAAGAATCCGAAAAAAAATTATCTTTACGATCTACTCATACAGATCTTATTTATGTTGTGGTGAAATGATTACAAACTGGATGGATTAATATCCACTTTGAGATGTTCAAGAGAAGGTATGAACTGTCTTTGTAATTCTTACTGTTTCTAAACTGAATAAGATCATCAGAATTACATGGAGAAGAGTTAGATCATTTTAATTTTGAGATGACTTTCTTCATTAATGTTTCTGAAGTATTGTTTTGTATTTTCCCGTTTCTTTGAATTATATGTTTTATAATCTATGATTTTTCATCTAACGTTAATGTAAACATTTCGCCCTAATTTCTTAACTTCTTTTCTTGAATCCCTCTTTACCAAAACAGTGACACAACTATAGAAAAAATGAAATCTATTATATATGTTGATTTAAAATTCATCCCAAGCAGTGCAACAATTTGTGCAATATTTAAATTCTCAGTTGTCCAATATTAAGAAACCACATGATATATGTCCATATCCTCTATATTTTATATTACATTTTTTCTTCAACACAGAAGTGATACAAAGGTTATAGAGAGATACCTATTCTCATAATACCGTATTGTATATAAGTGGCAGAAAAACCCTCTGATATTAGGAATTTAATCTACAGGAGAGTAGGAGATTAATTTATCATCTGACAATACGAGTAAGTGAATGAATTTGTAGCATTGAAATACTGGCAACTAAGTTTAAGTCATAGAAGGAAGAGGTATATTATCATAATACTGACGTTGTTGGCTATAATATGTAAAGTTAATTCATGTGAGGAAAACAATCTAACAGATCTCTTATGTATAGAGTGAGAAGAAATTGCAAAAAATAACTCGATTGTAAAATAGAATAACGACAACGGTGACCATGGTGGTTAAGATGACGAAGAACATGATGAACATGACGATGAGGAGGAGGATAACGAAACGGTGACAGTCACGGTGACGGTGATGGTGACGTTGACCGTGACAGTGAAGGTGACTGTAGTGAAGATGGCAGCAACAAGGTTGACATCAGTGATGACATTGACAATTTCGAAGATGATTACGAAGAAGAATGACGAAGACGAAAGCAATGACAATGACGACAATGACGTTGACAATTGCAAGGACAGTGACGGGAAATATGAGGATAAAGATCAGAGCGAGGGCGAGAGTGACGTCGCAGTTGAGGGCAAATAGGGCCGGCGGCGGTGATGGTGATGGTGATGGTGATGGTGATGGTGATGTGGTGATGGTGATGGTGATGGTGATGGTGATGGTGATGGTGATGGTGATGGTGATGGTGATGGTGATGGTGATGGTGATGGTGATGGTGATGGTGATGGTGATGGTGATGGTGATGGTGATGGTGATGGTGATGGTTATGATGATGATGATGATGATGATGATGATGATGATGATGATGATGATGATGATGATGATGATGATGATGATGATGATGATGATGATGATGATGATGATGATGATGATGATGATGATGATGATGATGATGATGATGATGATGATGATGATATGATGCATATATAAATATATATACATATATATATGTATATATGCATATATATGTATAAATATATATATACGTGTATATATATATATATATATATATATGTGTGTGTGTGTGTATATACACGTTTGTACCCTGCAACTTTATATTTCTGCATTGAAGATGTTATACAGGAAAGCGCTCAGTTTTGGTCGTTCCTTTTCACAATTGTTACCTCTTATGTATATATCTATATATATATATATATATATATATATATATATATATATATATATAAATAACATATTTATAGATGTATACATATAAGACTTGTCTCCCACTATCGTGAAATATTAGATATATGAATACAGGCATATACCAAAGGCTTTCTTCCCCTTTACACAGGAGGTAGGTAAAAAAAAAAAAAAAAAAAAAAAAAAAACATAGAAACCACTCCCATCCATTTCATCCCCTACATACTCCAATACCCTCTACCCTCTTCCCTCCCTCTTGGCATCTACTGGGTGACTGGTCGTCCCTGCATCCTGTCCACTGCCTTGGGTCAGAAGAAGTGTCGCAAGACACAGCACATTTGCAGCAAGGCCGCTTTCTTTAATTCGGCGACCACACCTCTCCGCCCCCTCATGCAGAAAAGGAGAAGACGAGGAAAAATCCCTTCGGGCTGCTTCAGTTTATTTTTCATATATACTCCTTCAACCCCCATTCCCCACACTCTCCTCCCCCCCCCCGATGCATCACAGCAGATACGCACTTACAAATACCCACATTTCCCTTCCCAGCTTCATATTCATCCACATTAACCCTAAAGAAAGTTCCTTTCACTCCACTTCACGCTTACTTATCTTTTCATTTACTAGTATAGCCACCCCTTCTATCCCTTGTCCTCTCTTCACTCTTGAGAACCTCCCAACTACACTATCCATTCCCTTTGAACTAAGATTTACTCAATGCCAACACATACATATTTCTTCTCACAAACCTGCTACCTATCTCTTCCCTTTTACCCTCATCTGTACCACATCCACGTACATTAAGAGACCCAAATCTTAGGGTGCTGGTTGGAAAACTATTAGACCGTCTTATACCTTTACTTTTTTTAGGTAGTAGGATTCCTTGTCCTATCCCCGTCCCGTTCTTTATCGACTCGTACGACACACACACACACACACACACACACACACACACACACACACACACACACACACACACACACACACACACACACACACACACACACACACACACACACACACACACACACACACACACACACACACACACACACACACACACACACACACACACACACACACACACACACACACACACACACACACACACACACACACACACACACACACACACACACACACACACACACACACACACACACACACACACACATACACATGCACACATACACAAATGTATATATATATATATATATATGTATATATATACGTATATATATATATATATACGTATATATATATATACATTACATATAAATATATATATATATGTATATATTATATATATATATTACATATATATATATATACATACATATATATATATATATATATATATATATATATACATATATAACTATCTATCTATATATATATATCTATCTATCTATTCGTCTATATATGTATATATATATATGTATATATATATATACACATATGTATATATATGTATATATACATATACATATACTGTACATATACATATACATATACATATACATATATATATATATATATATATATATATATATATATATATATATGTGTGTGTGTGTGTGTGTGTGTGTGTATGTGTGTGTGTGTGTGTGTGTGTGTGTGTGTGTGTGTGTGTGTGTGTGTGTGTGTGTGTGTGTGTGTGTGTGTGTGTGTGTGTGTGTGTGTGTGTGAGTGTGTGTGTGTGTGTGTGTGTGTGTGTGTGTGTGTGTGTGTGTGTGTGTGTGTGTGTGTGTGTGTGTGTGTGTGTGTGTGTGTGTGTGTGTGTGTGTGTGCGCGCGTGTGTATGTGCGTGTGTATGTGCGTGTGTTGCTTGCTTGCTTGCTTGCTTGCTTGCGCGCGCGTGTGTGTGTGTATGTGTGTGTGTGTGTGTGTGTGTGTGTGTGTGTGTGTGTGTGTGTGTGTGTGTGTGTGTGTGTGTGTGTGTGTGTGTGTGTGTGTGTGTGTGTGTGTGTGTGTGTGTGTGTGTGTGTGTGTGTGTGTGTGTGTGCGTGTATATGTATATTTATAGATAAATATGTATATATATAGATAAATATGTATATATATATATATATATGTACATATATATATATATATATATATATACATATATATATACATATACATATTTATATATATATATTCATATGCATGCTATTACATGATTTTATTGTCTGATGTATATCCTTGTTGAATATAGTTTGATCACTTTTTCATAATATGAGTAGAGAAGTTTGAAATCATTCACATGTAAAACAAATATTATCTAAAGTTTCTAGTTTTTAAGTGGGGCAAATCTATCTATACCCGGTTCTTCATATAATTTGTTAAGATATATCTTATGTATGCATTTATTCTCTGAAGCTATGTATGTACTCAGAAGGCAATGTTTGTATATGTTTTAGATATGTGGAACAAAGGTTATTTTCGTTGAGATAATGTAGGTAGCAGGTATACTTTCTTTTCAACGCAGGTAACCAGTGCTTGTATCCCATAAGACATTTACCCACCGGTGAGCTGGAATTGCAGATGTACTAAAGGAGAGCTTAGCAGACAAATAAAAGGAGGAAAAGCAGAATTTTTTATCATAATTTTTATTGAAGAAATTTTAGCTTCATGATGAAAAGGTACCGAATAACTTTGACCCTTACGGATATCAGTACGTCGATAGTGCACTTACTGCATAAAAAGCATGTAGCCAATATGTACAGAAAGATGTAATTTCAAACAATAAGTAATTGGGCTATTACCTCTTATAGATGCATGCAGTATAGATAATTACGGTATGACTTCGTGCAAAATCATACAACATGCTTCGAGTTGCATGCATGCATGCATGCAGAGGATCTGACCTCAGCGTGCTTTTTTGTGGCTAGAAGAATACAATCCTTTGTGGTTGCGTGACTGGAGAGGGTTTTGTCTGTTTCCGGCTACATGGGTATGTGGTTCTATGTGTGGAGGTTGTGTTCTGTTGCGTGACCACGTCGTTTCAAGGTTATATGGCTGAGGGTTTGTATAGTTACATTGTAGTGTGACGTCAGGTTTCCTGGTTTCATCCAGAAAGCGCTCTGTGTGCATGAACGTAGATTGTTTTGTTTTTTCTCAGATTGTCTTTTTGTCATAAGTGTGTGAATGTTTACGTGTAATTGAGCTTCTGCATTCAAGTATAAGTGAATATTTGTTTTGCACTTCAAAGTATTCGCATGTCTGTGTACAGTCCTCCTGTTTTTTTTTTTTTTTTTTTTTTTTTTTAAGTCTGTATTACTATAAGTGTGCCTACATTTCCCCCAATATATAAGGGCCTTTTTTGTATGCGGTTTTCTTCGTTTGTCCTTCTACTTTCATATTTCTCTATGAAAATATATTTCCTTGCATGTTTACCCATTAGCCTTTCTTCTCTTTATTTTCTGATTCATTTTTTCCCATTCAATTTTTTTTTCTTTTCTTGCTTATTTCTTGCTTTGTTCCCCAGTCAACCTCTCTCATTCTCTCATTCTCTCGGTCCCCCTCCTCTCTCTATTTCCCTCTCTCCTATCTTTTTCAAACACAGATGAACACACACGCACACACACACACACACACACACACACACACACACACACACACACACACACACACACACACACACACACACACATACACACACACAATCACACACTCACACACAATCACACACACACACAATCACACACAATCACACACAATCACACACACACACAATCACACACACACACACACACACACACACACACACACACACACACACACACACACACACACACACACACACACACACACACACAATCACACAATTTTTTTCTTTTTTACTACAGTTAGGTAAATATAATTAGTCAAACGCAAACGGTAATAAATACACACTATGGAATAATTTAGAAAGTCTAGAAATAATTGCAGAAAGCCAATTGGAAGCAAGAAAAATTTAGAATTATATTAGAGTCTTATGTATTGTTTAGGTTTTCCAAACTTAACTTGAGACACAGAACGGATTACTACTTTCATCGTGGATAAATTTATGAACAAACATGATCACAGGCTATAAGGATGAACTAAAATTTCTAATAACTTTTCATCAAAAATTCTTTGGTAGACAAAGATTAAAAAAATATATGGCTTCAAAGGAAGTACACAAACTACTGGAAAAAGTAGATATGAGAAAAAATCCAGGGCCTGTTGGTAATTTAAATTGAATATTAGAAATGCAAAGAATAGTCTATGGACAGATTACTAACTATTGATGTGTTCATTGAAGAAAGGGATAAAACAAAAGACTTGAAAGGAACTATTGGATGCCATTTCTTGATGGTATCTCAATTTGGATAACTAAGAAATACATAGAGCAATTAGCGGAAAAGGTCCATGAACTAATGTGCTCTTGGAAGGAAAGGCTATAACCACAAGGCAGGATAAGAGCTAATATAATATAAATTTGTAAAGGGAGAAGTAAAGAAAAAAACATTGATATATTGATCAGTATTGTTGACCAAATTATGTAAGAAAGTTTTTAAAGATAGATGGCTAAATATCTTAGAAAAGAAATGGTGGATAAACAATTGACTATTGGTGATATATGATCGTGTTTATCAAAACATTTAATTTTTTTTTCTCACGAGTGTTTGATGTTCTACAAGAGAATAAGGATTGGGTGCACTATGAATAATTAGATCTAAGTACTTCATAATAGGTCTTTGTGGTAACTAAAACATACTGGAGGTTTTAAATTGATAAAAAAAAAATCTGATAAACTGGTCATGATAACATTAGTGAAGAATGAGATGACAGGGTAGAGAACGATGACCAGTAGAGTCC
>NC_134796.1:6304032-6316532 GCF_046742065.1 Oratosquilla oratoria | reverse complement strand
CTACTCTATCCTTCACTATATTCCACTCCTCTCTCAGTTTCTTCTTGTACTCCTTCTTGTTTTATTTTTCATGTAAGTAGTCCACTCTAAGCACCTCACTACCTTCTGTCATTTTCCTCTTTCTCCATTCATCCTCTACTCTCAACATACCTTCCACTAAAAAATTATCTGATATTCCCCCGCTCTCTCCCCTAAGAACATGTACATCCTTAAGTCTTCCTAGTATACTCCTGGTTACCACTGTATAGTCCATTAATGCTCTATCTACCACCCTTCCATCCACCACCCTATCCCATGGGTACTTATGCTTGACTTTCTTCCTAAACACTGAATTTGCTATCGTCAACATGAAGGAAAAAGAGAAGGCAGCCTAGCTCTCATTTTCTGCCACTGTCCGTAACTTCTAGGAAAACAAAAAAGCTCATAACTACGAGTATCTGGTCATTAATACGCTATTACCATATCGTGATCTGGGGTGCAACATGAGTGTGAAGCTGCATTTCCTAAATAGTCACCTCGACCGATTCCCAGAGAATTTGGGAGCCGTGAGTGACGAGTAAAGGGAAAGCTTCTATCAGGATTTGATGACGATGGAAGAGCGTTACCAGGGTCACTGGGATAGACACGTGATAGCAGACTACTGCTGGATGATTAGAAGAGATAAACCAGAGAAGACATACATAAGCAAGAGTTACAAACGCAAAATTTTGCCCGATTGAAATCAAGAAGAGTTCTTCCAGCCTGATATATGGTCGTTAATAAATTAGCATGTATTTGATTACAGTATTTATGATACTAACGCGTAATTCAAGTTTCATCTCATATGCAATAAAATATTTGTGTAATGCTCTACCATAAATAATGTAAAAGGATAATTCAAAATTACTTTAGGGCATGATGATAGGCGTGATAAAATTAAGATTATTATTTAATATTAGTTATTGGTATTACAAAAAATTTATAGCACTTATAGAGAATATAATTTATAATATAAATTCAGTATGCTCGAATTAGGTAAGAAAAAGTACTTTTGTCAATGCCCCAACTACATTGTTCATCAGTGTTATTTTAAAAGATTTTGTATTTTACGACCCATAACAAATAAGAGCTGAAACAAATTGCATCTGTAATCTATGAACAGATAATTAGTAATTTCGCTACGCCTAAGATCTTCGTTTCAGACAAGGGTACTGAATCTAACAACAAAACATTAGAAGAATTATGTAAGTTGTTTAAGATATACAAATTAAACATTCAAGTGAATCTTTCGCAGAGCATTGCAGTTATAGAGAGGTTAAATAAAATAATTATTACATGTCTTAGAGGTTTGATAAACCCACATAGTACTTGGGATAGTTGGATTTCTTGTGTTATATGTACCCTAAGCAACCAAATTAATATACAGCTACAGGAGAAACACCACATTTTATTATTTTTGTGGAAGACAAAATTCTCATGTAAAATTTTGATTGCAGAACAAGACCCCGTGTATGATATAGGTGATTTCATCTCAAATAGGATATATGCATTTCAAGCTATATATCTAAGAGTTATGGAACACAAGAGATGAAGAAGCAACAGCACAAAATAGCACATGAAATAGAATTACAAATAGGAGATTTGGTTACGCCCAAAACACATGCAATTTATGTTAAACTGTTACCAAAGTACTCAGGTCCATATAGAATAATTGATTTTGCAGGTGGAAATAGATACAAGATTTTACACTTAGAAACTAGGGAAGTGTCAATTAGACAAGTAGATGATTTAAAAAGAAGTAAAAACATGATAATGATGATAATTGTGACATTGATGTCTGTAAAACAACATCTCTTTTTGAGGGAGAAGAAAGACTGTGTTTAAGTCCTATTTCGGAATCTGTAAGTTATGATGGGTATCAGGAATATGTAGATAGCATCATGTGTGAAGTGTGAATTAATCCAAATAATATTTACAGAGAAGACTGGATTGATGTTATTGATATATGTATGGTGCATGTCTGACATGGGAAACCATGTTATGTGGGACCTTAAGTGTGTTTGACAGATGTGCTACCTGGAGACTTGGTCAGTCATGACGAACTGGAGCCTTACCAATGTACAAAAACAACGCCAATAAATATTGAAAGATATTTTTCTTTTGGTGTTCCATGAAGCATTAATTTGTTGTTGTTGTTGAATGTACTATCTCAGCTCTGACAATTGTGATATTGTAAATGGATACACTCCACTATTGCTAACATATTTGATACATACATATACCAAGGCTTTGTCCCCCTTCCAAGGGAGGTAGCCAGAAAGGGAAAGGCATAAAAACACTCCTACCCATTTCATCCCTAAATACACTCCACACCCCTCCCACCCTCCCTCTCATCTGAGCACCTCCTGGATGACGGGTCATCCCTGCACCCTGCCCACCGCCCTGGGTCAGAAGCAGTGTCGCAAGACACAGTACATCCACAGCAAGGCCGCTTCATTTAATCGGCGACCCCCCCCTCTCCGTCCCCCTTTGCATATAAGGAGAGGACGGGGAGAAATCCCTTCGGGCTGCGTCAAAATTCACTCACACATACTACCCCCCACCCCCACCCCCGCCCATTCCTCCTCATGCAGTCACAACATCATCCATATACAACCATTCTCCACTCACCTCTGTCTTCCGTCCTCTCCCTTCCTTCCTCAACAGACATTCCCCTCTTCCCCAAAGCCCCCTTCACCCCATCCATCCACCTCATCCTAGGACGTCCCCTCATGTTCACTCCCTCCACATCTGCCTTCCATACCTCTTTTACTAGTCTTTCTTCACTCATTCTTTTCATGTGTCCAAACCATCCTAATATTCTTTCATCAACCCTATCTCCCAAATCCTTTTTCACCCCTGTTCTCCTCACCTCCTCATTTCTCACTCTATCCAGCCTAGTAACCCCCACCATACTTCTCAGACACCTCATCTCAAACACATTCAAACTCCTTCTCTCTTCTTCTCTTATGTTCCACGTTTCTGCCCCATACAGTGCTGTTGGCACAATCACTCCTTCATACAGTCTCCTCTTTGCATCCATTCCCAAATGTCTATTCCTCATTACACTCTTTAAACCACCAAGGCATTTACTCGCTTCTCTCAATCTACATTCTACCTCCACCTTCACTCCACCTTTTCCTGCTACACTTGCACCCAAGTATCTAAAACTATCCACTTCCTCCAGACGCTCTCCCTTAATGTTCACTTCCAGTCTACTGCCACTTTCACCCCTTGTACATCTCATCACCTTACTTTTACCCACATTTATCTTTAGCTTTCTTCTATCACATACTCTCCCAAACTCTGCCACCAGCTTCCTTAATCCCTCCTCTGACCCTGCCACAAGCGCAGTGTCGTCCGCAAACAACAGCTGGCCCACTTCCCACTTTTCTCCATTTTCCCTAACCACCTCCAATCCCTGACCCACTACCCTTGCATTCACCTCTCGCACCACCCCATCCATGTATAAGTTGAACAGCCAGGGCGACATAACGCATCCTTGACGAAGTCCCACCTTTACTTCAAACCACTCACTCTCTCCATTTCTAATCCTGACACATGCTCTACTACTCTCATAAAAACTCTTGACAGCTCCCAAAAGCTTTCCTCCTATCCCATAAATCTGCATAACCTCCCACAGTGCCTTTCTGTCTACCCTATCATAAGCCTTTTCCAGATCCATAAAAGCCCAAAAAACATCCTTCCCCTTTCCTATAGCTTTCTCACATATCTGTCTTACCACAAAGATCTGATCTACACAACCTCTACCTGTCCTAAATCCACACTGTTCCTCACCAATTACTCCTGTTCCTCTCCTAATCCTCTCAATTAAGATCCTCCCATAAGCCTTCCCTACTACACTTAACAGGCTAATCCCTCTGAAACTACTACATTCACACTTGTCCCCTTTTTCCTTGTAAAGAGGAACTATACAGGCACTTCTCCAGTCCTCCGGTACCCCACCCTCTCTCCAGCAAACATTAAACAACCTCACCAACCAGTCCACCATCACTGAACCTCCTTTTTTCAGACATTCTGCATGGCATCCATCCAGACCAGGTGCCTTACCTGCTTTCATCATCTTTACAAATGCCTTTACCTTATCCTTTCTTATTACTCCTCCATTCTCCTCACTCATCACTCTCATTTTCTTTGCATTTCCCACTGCAGCTATCTTTCCTTCCCTATCTTCCTTCACATTTAGCAACTCCCTAAAATATTCTGCCCATCTTCCCCTTACTGCCATCTCTTCCATTATCATCTCTCCATCTGTACCTTTTACCTTTTCTTCCCTACTTGATTCGCCTCCTCTTCCTCTCTTAATTTCTTTCCAAAACATCTTTTTATTACTTTAAAAATTTTCTGTCATACTCCTACCCCATTTCACATCTGCTCTCCTCTTTGCCTCCTTTACCTTTTGCTTTACTTCTCTTTTCTTTTCTTTGTACGTCTCATATGACTCCCCCGTCCTCTTTTGTAACCAATCTGTGATATTGTGCATATAATCGTTGTGACATACCTCACAGATACATATCTCTTTTAATAAAGTTTTATTTTGTTTGTTTCTGCTCCTAATCAAATTTCACAATCAGAAGGAAGAAGACGTTAAGTTCTATTAAACACTTTTTCTTAATTTTGTTATTAGTAGATTATGACATCTTGAGACCTTGGTAGTAGTGAGTTTTACAAATCAATTTAATGCATTCAATTCATTTATGTAGTAAAATTGTTTTGTTTATATTAGATTGTTTTAAGAATTAGTAGAGATTTGGTGTTACAGACTTTTACATATTTTGGAGGGGTTATTTATTTTTTGTTATGAAGAACATATTTGAGTTACCATTAAGTTGATGACAACATCCATTTAAAGATATTTCTTTTAACGTTATTTAGCTAGTTTATGCTGATTTAGCTCTATGTATACATGAAATGTTGAATTCAAGAATAATGAAAATATGGAAAAGCACTATAAGAGGATAGTAGAAAATGGTTGGTCGGAACGACCAAGTTATAGCTGCCAGGCCCTGTAAGTGGCTCGTAGATATAAGTAGAAATATGAGGTAGAAAGAGGGGTAGGTAGTGAGGAATTCATTTTATTAGATTGGCTGTTTGGTAAACAACAGTTAGAAGGCAAGGGTTGCATTTTATAGGTTACGAAGTTTATAAACACAACCAAAAGCGAAAAGGAAAGGAATTGTATAATATCGCTCTCAGCGTTGTGTTTATAAACAAGTGACTGGAAGCCCAATTTCGTTGCTTTATGACGTATTTTGGTGATGTAATCTAAGTGAGTGTGCAGTGAATCGAGATTGCTTAAGTAAACAATATTGCATGCGGAAGAGGAGAAAATTCAATTAGTTCACGATTGTAAGATCACATCTTTAGGGTAGGTTTTTAAACATAAAATTAAATATCATTAGACTATATAAATCATGACGTCACTGCAGAACTGAGATAGGACTTGATTTGAGTGTTCCCGATGGGGATCCCTTGGTGTACCTTAGAGAAGTAAGTGTAGCAGATATTTAAAAAAGAGAAAAAATCTTTAAACATTTCAATACCCCTATACAGAAAAAAAACAATGAATTGAGAAGCAGAAGCCTGACTGTGCAATATATAAAATCTATGTATATAATTTGAATAAGTTATCTCTTTGGAGGCATGAGGCTTACGGACACAAATTGTGAGTGACAATCGTACGTAACAAAGACAGTAGTGAAAGGAGATTAGAAAGTGAAACCCATGAGTAAGATACATGCGGTCTGATCCAGGCTTGTACTTGTTTCACTTGCGAGAAACCCGTAATTTTAGCGTTGAGCTTATCTACTTGACAATTAGAAAGTGAGACCCATGAGTGAGACGCATGCGGTCTGACCCAGGCTTGTGCTTGTTTCACTTGCGAGAAACCCGTAATTTCAGCGTTGAGCTTATCTACTTGCCAATTAGAAGTGAGACCCATGAGAGACACATACGGTCTGATCCAGGCTTGTCCTTGTTTTATTTGCAAGAAACCCGTAATTTCAGCGTTGAGCTTATCTACTTGTCAATTGGCTTATGAAAATATTACTTCGTAACATGCGGTCTGATCCAGACTTGTGCTTGTTTCACTTGCGAGAAACCCGTAATTTCAGCGTTGAGCTTGTCTACTTATCAATTGGCTTATGAAAATATTACTTCGTAACATGCGGTCTGATCCAGGCTTGTGCTTGTTTCACTTGCAAGAAACCTGTAATTTCAGCGTTGAGCTTATCTACTTGCCAATTGGCTTATGAAAATATTATTGCGTAACATGCGGTCTGATCCAGGCTTGTGCTTGTTTCACTTGCGAGAAACCCGTAATTTCAGCGTTGAGCTTATCTACTTGTCAATTGGCTTATGAAAATATTACTTCGTAACATGCGGTCTGATCCAGGCTTGTGCTTGTTTCACTTGCAAGAAACCCGTAATTTCAGCGTTGAGCTTATCTACTTACCAATTGGCTTATGAAAATATTACTTCGTAACATGCGGTCTGATCCAGGCTTGTGCTTGTTTCACTTGCGAGAAATCCGTAATATCAGCGTTGAGCTTATCTACTTGCCAATTGGCTTATGAAAATATTACTGTGTAAGGGAATTTCGAACCATATATGAAAAGCCGAGGTTGGGTGCCTAGTTGTTAACTCTCGTGTGCACGTGTCCTATTTCCAGCAATAAAACCAAATCCTTTTCCATCATACATATTTTTGTATCTTGGATTTTCCACGAGGAAAAGTTTTAGTTTACTTGATGCTCCTGGGAAACAACTGATATAAAACACATTTATGAACATAGATGCACAACAGAAACATGAAGAATGTCGATAGTGGTTTTCATCATTGAATTATTTTTGTTGTATATTGTTTACCATTAGATTTCAACGTTCTACAAAAGCAATGTAAGGACAGGAATTTTGAAGGGATATTATTTTTGGAATTTCGTTTTATTTATCTATTTATTTATTTGAGTGTTGATTTGAGAGACTGGGTATTATGGACGTCGTGACGGTTTTACTCAACCAAGAAGCAAAGTAGAAAATAGAGCCTTAATAGACCATGAATTTATTCTATTCAATGTCTGCCTATCAAGATGTGTTGGCAAAGAGCCTTACTATAATCATTGAAGAAGAACATACAATAGGAGATAGCTACAAATATATTTCAGCTGATTTTGGTTAAACTGAGTTTCGACGCGACATTAGAATGTTCTCGAACATAGCGCGGGCACCGTAGCTCCGCCCACCCGTGACGTCACTAAACGTTCGGACAGAGGCGTAAGCTAAGGCCATTAATTTTAAGAGTAATAGGAAAAATTCCCAACTTTCAGTTCAGGATTCCACTAGAGAAATAGTTTAGGGAGAGATTGTAGCAGCTAGGGGCTCTGTTGAGAAGCGAAATGAAGTTTTACGAAATAATACAACAGGGAGGTTAGTAGTTTACCCATAGATACGAACACATAGCCGTCTCGTTCTTTTTGTGCGCAGCTAAAATTTTAATCTGATGCCAAAAATGATTCCGATAACAGGTATGAACACGTTCTGTAAGATTAATGAAAACAAATGTCAATATGTGAGTTAAATGATATAGTGCAGATATAGTAGGTAGATAGTTATTATTATTATTAAGTTTTGAATCTGATGCCAAAATGATTCCGATAACAGATATGGAAAAAGGGGTTTAAGGGAGTGTACTTCACAAACACTTTGCGTATATACATTAGCTATGAGAGTGTAATACTTAGAGTACAATTCTGTCTGTGATCGTTCTCTAATAAGAATACGGGGTTGAAGGTAGACACAGTGCTTGAAGGTAGACACAGTGCTTGAAGGTAGACACAATATTATAAGTAGACTTATACAGTGACCGGAAGGTTGGAGCGTAAATAACTACGTTTTTCCACGTGCCTGTGACCTTACTTATGATGCCCATAAGAAAGAAAAAACTGTTATTAAATGTCTCGCATACCCATATATTTTTCATATTGTAAGGATCAATAGATTGTCTAGTTGGAGAAAACCACAATATACTTTTGTATTTCCTTACTATATTTTTGCTTCAGTGTAATAATTAACACATAGCAGACCTTCGCTTATTTTCTTTTACTACCCCCACATTATTGGTGGCCCCACATTATTGGTGGCTTATATTCTTTTACTACCCCCACTTGGGCATAGGCCTTTTCGCTACCCAGACCAACCCCGAACGACCTGAGGAAAGGGGACGGAGTCAGACGTGAATAACAAGGAGCAGTTTCCATTTATGGTCAGATATATCCATATAGACGATTGGGTGGTGGCAGCGTATACCTTGATTTTTTTATTTCCCAAATCGTTCTTATGTGGGTATCTCTGATCACTCCCATTGGAGGTGCTCTTGGTTAAACACATCCTAATCAATCGACGGCACCACACCAAGATAACCGCTGAGGGCATCTCCAGAAAGAGATAAATGATACATATATAACTTCATAGTCAAAATCCATGGAATGATGAAAAGTTGAGACTTCCAGTTTACTTTGAAAAGCTGAATGAAACGAATCCCCTAAAACCTGAGACTTGTGCTCCATACATAAAATAATAATAATAATAATAATAAATGTCCTACTTAGAATAATATTTAAGACCTAAATTACCTTAATACAAACAACACAACCTTTTAAAACATTTCCCATTAATCCACTAAGAAAGCGTCAAACCCTTCCAGATACAAGATCTCAATTAACAACACTAAACATAGAATAACAACACTTCCATCATTTCCTAACTAGTCTCCCAAAATTTCTACGAAGGTCAGCCAGAAATAGGAAGCTACCCACGACACCCGACATAGACCAGACCACTTTTGAATAGAGGTAAATAATATATGCACATCCGACCCTTTTTCAAAGAGCTAACTGATATATAGGATTTAATTGCTTTTCAAAATTAAAGAAAGAATAATTATACATACATAAATACATACATACATACATACATACATACATACATACATACATACATACATACATACATACATACATACATACATACATACATACATACATACATACATACATACATATATACATACATACATACATACATACATACATACATACATACATACATACATACATACATACATACATACATACATACATACATACATACATACATACATACATACATATATACATACATACATACATACATACATACATACATACATACATACATACATACATACATACATACATACATACATACATATATCGACTAAGTAATTCAGTTCAACATATTTTATCATCTCTACATCTTTTTTACTGGTCACTTCTTAGTTTTTTGTGCCATGTAAATGAATGGTATTTAGTACTCAGCACACTGAAGTTACTATCATAATAATAAGTTTACAAATACTTTACCAGATGCTATCACCATCTTAAAGTTTAGCAGCCATCTTTTGAAAAATAGTTTCTCATAAAGAAATCAATATTTGAAATATATAATGGTTAGTGGATCAGTTTTAATAGTTTCTGGTATCTAAGTTGTACCCTTTCCCCTGAGCTCATCTATCACCATTTCTTGAAGCCAGAAATAATTCTTGCAATAATTCATGGTGGAATACTGTCTTTTACATTTTGCAGTAAGGAAGTCCTCATTTTGTGTCACACGTCCGAGTCATTTGCAATATTTTTTTTACCAAGTTCTTTCTTCGATGTAGCTTTGAATCATAGTATTCTTTCAGGTCAGACAAAATAAAATAAAATCTTCTTTTCTTTCTATTTTTCTCTTCTAATTTTTCTTGTCTTCTAAGTCTTATATACGATGAATCATATATTTTTATGATAATTTGTTCGCATGATATTTCTCTTTTTGGTTCTTCTGATTTAATTTTTCCTTTATGTTTCATTGCGTTGCTCTCGTCCCTATTCTTCCTTCTGTCTTCTATACCCCTGTTCATCCTCCTTTTCCTGTCTTCCTGTTTTCTTTCTTGCAAACTGAAGTTTATTTTCGTTTCCTTCCTTCTCCTTTGTGCAGATTTTTTTTTTTTTTTTTTTGTATTTCCTATCATTCCTTTCTACTTTTCTTTTCGTATCTATTAAGGTTTATCTATAATCACTAATTAATTTTCATTTCCTGCCTTCTCCTTTGTGCAGATTTCTCTTTTTTTTTTGTATTTCCTATAATTCCTTTCTAATTTTCTTTTCGTATCTATTAAGATTGATCTATAATCACTACTAATATAAAACATTAATACCTAAGTAACGTATTTTTGTTTTTCATTTTACCTCCATTATCCTTCATTCTCTTTCGCTTCCACGTCTGTTTCCAATCCTCCATTTCTTCCACTCCTCCATCTGATTGCAAATTGATCGCAGATATCTAACACGGGCACAAGTGCAATAGATCCTGATTAACCACCCCGCCTGAGTTACAGACTTATATCTCACCAAGAGCATCTCAAATCGATAAGAACAATGTATTAGACAACGTTGAGTCTTCGAGATCGTGGCTACCTCAACAAAAACAAGAGAAATAAAAAAGAAAATAGAAAACTATGAAGAATTGTTTACATATTGGGAAAATGTCGTAGCCAAGAAGAATACATTTACATATATACAATATACATGCATATATATAATATGCATACATACATACATACATACATACATACATACATACATACATACATACATACATACATACATACATACATACATACATACATATATACATACATACATACATACATTATATACATACATACATACATAAAAACATACATACATACATACATACATACATACATACATACATACATACATACATACATGAATACATACATATATACATACATACATACATACATACATACATACATACATACATACATACATACATACATACATACATACATACATACATACATACATACATACATATATACATACATACATACATACATACATACATACATACATACATACATACATACATACATACATACATACATATACATGCATACATATATACACATACATACATACATACATACATACATACATACATACATACATACATACATACATACATACATACATACATACATACATACATACATACATACATACATACATGCATACATACATACATACATACATACATACATGCATACATACATACATACATACATACATACATACATACATACATACATACATACATACATACATACATACATACATACATACATATATACATACATGCATACATACATGCATAAATACATACATACATATATACATACATACATACATACATACATACATACATACATACATACATACATACATACATACAGACATACATACATACTCGTACATACATACTTACATACATACATACATGCATACATACATACATACATATATTCATACATACATACATACATACATACATACATACATACATACATACATGCATACATACATACATACATACATACATACATACATACATACATACATACATACATACATACATACATACATACATACATACATACATATATACATACATACATACATACATACATACATACATACATACATACATACATACATACATATATATATATATATATATATATATATATATATGTATATACGTACAAAGGATTACAAATATGGAGCATGCCGACAGGAGAGCTTTTGGTCCCTAACTAGGTCGGATGCGAAAAAATATATATATATAATAATGATAATCAAATAAATAAACAAATAAAATTATAACAACATAAATGATAATAAGACTAAATAAATAAATGCATAGGTATATGTAAATGATAAGCAAACAGAAAATTGTATATAATATATTGAAAGATAAATAAGAATAAATAAAAATGAAGCATGTAATAAAAAACAAATAGACAAATAACAAACAAATAAAAAATAATATAAAATAAATGGCAGCCATTACAGCATCTTGCTTATGTGTTTATCTAAGCAATTCTTCAAGCTTCAAACTGAACTACATTGCACTGCCTTTGCAGAAAGTTTATTCTTTTCATTAACTACACGGTTGGGGAAATTGTTTCTACCCACTTCCAAATCAAATATATTTCCGGGCAGTTTGAGTCGGATTTTCATTCAGTGTGATTATTTTGTCACCTTTGATGTCAAATTACTTTAGAATTTTAAAAACCTGTATCAAGTCATCTCCGAGTCTACGCTTTTTTACGGAAAACAGATTCATATGTTGTAGTCAATTTTCGTATGATTTATTTTTTATATTTGTGCCTCGCCGTTGTACTTTTTTTAACCTGTCACGGTCTATAATGAGATTCGGTGACCATACGAAAACAACATATTCTAAATGTGGTCGAAGAAACAGTTTATATAGCTTGTTAATGAAAGATTTGGAGTTAAAAGATCGCGCAATTAGTCCTAAATTCATATTTGCTTTCTCTGAGGCTGAAATGCACTG
>NC_134796.1:6291532-6299032 GCF_046742065.1 Oratosquilla oratoria | reverse complement strand
ATTTATTTCTCTTTCTTTCGATTTTCCTTATTTCATCCTTTCTTACGTTCGATCCCCTTTTTTCACCACATTTCCTTTTCTTTTTCATTTATTGTGTCTTTCTTTCTTTTTTGTGATCCCTCTGTTTATTTTTTCTTCTCTAATTTTTTCTTTCTTATTTCTTTCTTTGTTTTTGACATTTTGTGTCATTCTTTCTATGTCTTTTTCTCTTTCCTTTCTTTTTCTCGTCTTTCTCTTTCTTTTTCTCTTCCTCTCTTTCTTCCTTTTCTCTTATTTATTTGTCTTTTCATTCTTTCCGTTCTCTTTCTTTTCTTTCTTTCTTTCTTTCCTTCTATATTTCTTTCTTTCTTATTTCTTTCTTTCTTTCTTTCTTTCTTTCTTTCTCTCTCTCTCTCTTTCTTTCTTTCTTTCTTTCTTTCTTTCTTTCATTCATTCATTCTTTCTTTCTTCTTTTCTTTCTTTTTTTTTCTTTCTTTCTTTCTTTCTTTCTTTCTTTCTTTCGTTATTTCTTCCATTCTCTCTTTCTTTCTTTCTTTTTATATTTCTCTCTTTTTCTTTCTTTCTTTCTTTTTTTCTTTCTTTCTTTCTTTCTCTCTTTCTCTCTTTCTTTCTTTTTTTTTCTTTCTTTCTTTCTTTCTTTCTTCTTTCCTTCTTTCTTTCTTTCTTCCTTTTTTTCTTTCTTTCTTTCTCTCTTTCTTTCTTTCTTTCTTTCTCTGTTTCTTTATTTTTTCTTTCTTTCTTTCTTTCTTTCTTTCTTTCTTTCTTTCTTTCTTTCTTTCTTTCTTTCTTTCTTTCTTTCATTCTTTCTTTCTTCCTTTCTTTTCCTCTCTCTTTCTTTCTTTTTTCTTTCTTTCTTTCTTTCTTTCTTTCTTTTCCTCTCTCTTTCTTTTTCCTTTCTCTCTTTCTTTTTTCTTTCTTTCCTTCTCTCTTTTGTTTTTCTTTTCTTTCTTCCTTTCTTTCATTCTTGCTTTTTATTTCATAGCTCTATTGTTTTCCTTTTTCCTCTGTTTTATTTCTTCATTTTTTTTCTAAATTGTTTCACTTTTACTTTATTTTTTCTTTCCGTTTTCTCCGTTCTTTTTATTTTATTATATTTCCGAAAAAAATTCCTGCTGGTTTGTTTTCTCACATTTCCTTTGTGTTTTATTGCATTTTGTGGTGCCCAGAGATGAAGTGATTCACAGCAGACGGCAGACATGGTTCAGCCACATGGGCACGAACGGTGGAAAAAGAATTTGATTTAGGGTTGAGAGAGCGAGAGAGAGAGAGAGAGAGAGAGAGAGAGAGAGAGAGAGAGAGAGAGAGAGAGAGAGAGAGAGAGAGAGAGAGAGAGAGAGAGAGAGAGAGAGAGAGAGAGAGAGAGAGAGAGAGAGAGAGAGAGAGAGAGAGAGAGAGAGAGAGAGAGAGAGAGAGAGAGACAGAGAGAGAGAGAGAGAGAGAGAGAGAGAGAGAGAGAGAGAGAGAGAGAGAGAGAGAGAGAGAGAGAGAGAGAGAGAGAGAGAGAGAGAGAGAGAGAGAGAGAGAGAGAGAAAGAGAGAGAGAGAGAGAGAGAGAGAGAGAGAGAGAGAGAGAGAGAGAGAGAGAGAGAGAGAGAGAGAGAGAGAGAGAGAGAGAGAGAGAGAGAGAGAGAGAGAGAGTAACCTACGCGAATGACAAGGGAAAATAGTACCATGTCTTTCAAAAAAAAAAAAAACAGTTGGGAATCGTTCACAGCCGAGGTAGACGATTCTGTACGGGTTATATTGCGTGTTTAGGCTGACAGGAAGAGGTGAGGGATGGAGTCCAAATTCGTAAAGAAAGGGAGAGTGAGAGAGAAAAGTAGAGTGGACGATTGTGGTTGAGAGCAGTTGGACGTTCAAGGGAGTAGAGGGAACCGTCTCCTGAGACACTTTTCTTCTGATTTCTCATTTCGTGGCTCCAGGAGACCTTTTCTCGTCTTTGAAGGCGCAGCAGAGATGGCGGGCAGTTTCTCATATGAAACTGAGATCAAAATATCGTTTGAGAGGCAATGAGAATAGGATCTCTTCGTTTAGAGTTGCAGATCTTAATGGATATTAATTCAGGTATCACTGGTCAACAAAAAGAAAATTTATTTTTAGCATAAAAAACTAAGTTATGTGAGTTTAATGGGATTTATTATGTGAAATACAAATGTCTTTTCAGAATTTGTCTATCAGACATTTTTTTTGTGATATTATAGTTTAATCTTGTAACAAATGTATGTCTTTACTTAATATATCAGGGTGATATTACCAATGTACTGAACTTTTAAATGTAGCAATGATATTAGCTTTCCGTCTATATGTGGTTTCCGGAACGTCTCTTCTAAATATTCAACTGTAATCAGCTAGCAAAGAATGGCTCCGTTTTCTTTAGTACCGAGTTTCCATATTTAAAATGTCCTGGTGAAACCTTTCGCCGTATTCGTCAATTGGCTTCACTAAGTGAGAATCCAAGAAGTGGATTTATAGGCTCATATTACATCCAGGTATGAAGTCTATGCAAACTTTTTTGGATGATATAGCTATGCAGCTTTTCAACATCAGCAAGCACTTCACCGAACTTTTGATCTTACATCAATTCCCTAATCTGTAATCCAACAAAAGTATTTCTTTGATTTTGGCGTCACTTACTGTGGGACATATATTTCTCAAATATTTGAATCCCTCGCCAGTTTTATCCATACATTTGGCGAACTTCTTCATTAAACTTAGTTTGATGTAAAACGGCAGATAAAAATGTCTCTGTTGATCAGTGTAATTTTTCTCAGGACCAGCAAGTACAGTACCAATGACATTCTTTTCTCGTGAAACCAATCATCACTTTGGCCACACTTTCTTTATATAATTTTTTCTGGCTGTCCCACTTGCAAAGAAAGTACCAAAAGCTAGTGTGACCATCTGCACTTAAAGTAAAAGTGTCACTACCTATGTTCAACATAGAAATTCCATTGCAATTCTTCATACTTTACTTTTTTTTTTGTAATCAAAGCTTCATACTATCATATGTTTCCTTCATATTAGCTGCATTAGACAGAGGAACAGAGGAAAACTTATTTCCATTAGTAGAACTGCCTTCAAGTTTACTTTGGAAGAGGCAATAAACAAGTGCCACTCAGTTGTGTTATACTGACGATGAAGGTCTTTCATAAAAACTGGACATCATAATGATGATTACAGTAGGAAAAATGGAGTGTCAGTGTAAGACAGATTCTACTTGCTCTCACCATACAGAACCACAAAGAAAGAGGTAATTTACATGATCTATGTAGACAATAGTTGTTGTAGTTGAGATATTTCTGGTCGCAGTAGAAGTAATAGTATTTTTTCTCATGAAATCATATGGGACATCGCACTCACTCGTTCAGCATGCCGACAAATCCAAATATTTGCCCCACTAGGGTCGAGATTCTACATGTGGGATTAAAAACGGACAAGAGAAAAATGGCTATAGCTGCCTAAATTAACACTTTTGAGAACACCAATAGTACGGAAGGTTTCGTATATTTATCAAAAACAGCGAGTAAATTAATAATAAATTGAATATAAAAACACGTACCTGATACGGGAACAGGAATCCCCAGACATCCAAAAGGATAACCTGTCCAAGGTTTTAACTACGAATATATACAAATATAAGGTTGACGTTATTTGCACAGTATTATGAAGAAAACCGAGTTGGTCGAAACGAATAAGCAATAAATGAATTCCAGCCCTTCTTTACTTGTTCTTCCTCCATCCGCAATCGCATCTGTCAAAATTCAATCATTCCATACATATATATGTGTACACACACACACACACACACACACACACACACACACACACACACACACACACACACACACACACACACACACACACACACACACACACACACACACACACACACACACACACACACACACACACACACACACACACACATACACACACACATACACACACACACACACACACACCACACACACACACACACACACACACACACACACACACACACACACACACACACACACACACACACACACACACACACACACACACACACACACACACACACACACACACACACACACACACACAAACACACACACATATATGTATATATATGTATATATATGTATATATATATATATATGTATATATGTATATATATGTATATATATATATATATGTATATATATATATATATATATATATATAAATATATATAAGAAGAAATGAAATAAATAGATTCCATATATTTCGATCACGGACTGTGATCCTCTTCAGTGGAATTCCGTGATCGAAATATATGGAATCTATTTATTTCATTTCTTCTTATCCAACACAGTGGGTTTTTGTTGAAATTTACGAATGTGTTACGACATTACTTTGTAGATATATATATATATATATATACATATATATATATATTGATAAGTATTTTAGACAAATTATTTGGATGATGGAGAACATAAACTCAGGGGAAGGCTCGGAACCCTAAATACTCTAACGTTTCGTTCGCGTAGAAACTCTGAAGAAGTTCTACGCGAACGAAACGTTAGAGTGTTTAGGATTCCGAGCCTTCCCCTGTGTTTATGTTCTCCATCATCCAAATATATATATATACATATATATATATATGTATACATATATATGTATATATATACATATATATACATATACTCGTACATATATACATATATATATACATATACATATATATATATGTATATTATATGTATATATATATATATACATATGTATGTACATAAATATATTCATATACATACATATACTCATATATATATATATACATATATATATATACATATATATATATATATATATATGTATGTATGTATATACATTTACTGTATTGAGTCCAATCTGTTATCGTTCTTTCTTAATATTGCGTTTGTCGAATCGAAGATTGCGTAGTAGATTGCAGAATCTGTGTTCAGCTAGACCTGTACAATAGAAGGCCGCGACATATTTTTTTATTGAACGTTTCCTTAATCAAAACATTACCGTTTCTATTCAACTCGAAGCAGAATAACATACCAAGATTTGTTTAGAATTCATGGAAAGCAACATGGTTGATCTCGTGACTTAATATTTAAAAGATGTGGTATCAACAGATGAATTTGTTTCCTTGTTTATTTAATTTATCATTTTATTCATTCACAAGGTACTCAAAGCGCTTTATAACGCAAAGAAGGACAATTTGGGGATTTAATGGTGAGTAGAAGATAGGGTCAGGAAATGAAGTCAAGGTGTTGATGCTTCTTTTGAGTTTGGGTTAGCTCGTCCGTCTATGCATATTTCTGCTTCGAACAAAATTTTTCTTCATTTTCACAGGAAAATCACTTCTTCCATTAGCTGAGGTCTGCGTGCAAGAGAAAATGCAACGGACTTGATGATGTAGCTTTGCAGTAGAGAAAATGGAGGAGTGGTATTATGTGTATTTGGCTGTGAATCAGCGGAAGCAGATATTCCTTGTACAGTATCTCTCGAGAACTAAATAATTGTTTGTGTTTCCGTATATTCGTCGTTTTGTCACTCTCTTCATTATATATCGACGCCTCGATTATCATATACATTATTTTCCTCATTCTAATTTCATTGATGACATCATTATCAGTACGGGTATTACTTGGCACCTATGTGTCGTTGTAACATTCGTGAGCCATTTTGAATAATCAAACGTTTATTTGAAATGGAAGTAAAGAATACATTTATATATCACTCAAGTATTCACGTCTGATTCTTTCTAATCATTCATAGAATCATTTATTTAAATATTCCATTCATAAAATACATATAGTTTTGAATATATAGCCTTCCTAAAATGTCAATAAAGTAAAAAAAATAATATCATCTAATAAATGAGAAATGGCTTAATATCACAAGCCCAAACGGGTTTACCAGACCCTAAATAGTTGGGTAATCGAGTTTTGACAAATCACAATATCCCTGTTAGACTAATGAAGAGCAAGGTGGAGAATTGGATTACATTTATTACCATGAATGTAATCATGAAAGTAAATTACAAAATTAAAAAAGTACCGTACAAGTGGGCTGTACCAGACTCCATAAAC
Organism: Oratosquilla oratoria; assembly: GCF_046742065.1. Lineage (NCBI taxonomy): Eukaryota > Metazoa > Arthropoda > Malacostraca > Stomatopoda > Squillidae > Oratosquilla > Oratosquilla oratoria. The sequence continues at coordinate 6,292,947 of NC_134796.1, read as the reverse complement.
AAACAATGTTGTTTACTGAAATAGCTTATTCTATCGTCTGGCAACCGGTGATTTATATTGACTTTAATCTTATATTTATGTTTGCTCAGAAACGGTTGAAAATGTGTTAGAAATTCTTATGTTGCTTAAATGCTATTCCCACATAATATATAAATTGGAAAAAAAAAATCTATACATTATTGATTAGAGAAATATCTTTTAATTGTCTTAAAATTCATACGAAATCTGATAATTAAGGTATGAATGTAAATAGTGTAACAGATATTAATCTATACTAATCCAAAGCTTTAGCCAAAGCATGTAATCATCCAAATGGTAATATTTTAATAAATTAGAGTTCCCCATTCAACTGAGGTCACTTGAATAACAGGCATAAGGCGACTGATTTAGCTGGAAATTTCAATATTCTAAAGTTAAGGAAACGCCAACTTTGCGCAACTTCTTTTCCTTTTTTCGTAAGAAAGTTTTATTTCCTGGAATATACTTGATATTTAAAAAGAAATATGCCAAAAAATTATGAACAAAAGAAAATAAAAAAATTCCCTCAAGAAATAGAGAAAGCGAGAGAGAGAGAGAGAGAGAGAGAGAGAGAGAGAGAGAGAGAGAGAGAGAGAGAGAGAGAGAGAGAGAGAGAGAGAGAGAGAGAGAGAGAGAGAGAGAGAGAGAGAGAGAGAGAGAGAGAGAGAGAGAGAGAGAGAGAGAGAGAGAGAGAGAGAGAGAGAGAGAGAGAGAGAGAGAGAGAGAGAGAATGAAAGCGATATGAGAACAAATGGACACAATGAATGTTAGAGGGCAAGGAGGAAAGATGTGAAACAATTAGATAATGGAAATACTTAAATGCTTAGAGAGCTAAGTTGCACATGATAGACGAGATGTATGTGGTCATTATGATATGTCTTTGTTTTGAATCCACATATATATAATATTCCGGTTCTCTCACCCATAAATGCATATAAACTCAAATGGAGACTTATATTTTGAACATAACTATACTCTGCTGAATAGTACAGTAAAACAATGATGTAGGTTTGGTCAATATGATTTTTTTTAAATGGATAATGAATATGAATCCTTTTTGCTATTCTCAAGAGGATTTCCTTCGGCTGAATTAGATGATTTTTAGGCACCAAACTAAATTATAATAATTGATTAACAGTTAAAAGAATGATAAATTAAACAATTTGCTGATACGAAATTTGAAGCAATATTAGATTCAAAATTGATAAATGAATATAACTATTATTAGCATTATCATATTGTCATAATCATCCAGCCAATGATTCATATATCATTCCTCGATAGTTAGAATCTAGCTATTATATCTGTTTAACCACAGAAGATTCTTTATTAAAATAATATTGCCATATACTGTACTATATGAAAATATGTTATCTGAAGACAACCTGTTTTTGGCT
>NC_134796.1:6284032-6286532 GCF_046742065.1 Oratosquilla oratoria | reverse complement strand
TTTGTCATCTGTAACGCTATGTTTAATTGTTTTTCACTTAGGGTGTGTTCAGTAGAGATATACCTAGTGTGCCTCGGGTAGATATGGAATTTTTATAAATTTGCTAAAAGTTCGAATACTTTGACACGCTTATATGATCAAACGTCAAGTGATTTAAAATTTTGTAATTCAGAATTGTCCAGTTAGTCATTTTATTACCATAACACTTAACTAAGACTTCATTCCTTGTGTCTCACATGTTTATTTCTACCAATATACACATCATATAACATATCAACCTCATGTTTCTTTTGTCCGCTCCTTATAGCTTAATATATTTACTTAAGTGTTTTGATTTTTTTTTTATAATCACGTCCTTCCATGGACTGGCGACCTTATTTACTTGAATCTTTGGGGAATAAACAGCATAGGGCTGTATCCACGTTCATTTCCTTTATGTTACGAATTCCTTCACAATGCCACGTAACATTTTAGTCACAATTAACTGGGGAGTTCATAATAAAGGTTACTAAGTCTTTTCCACTCGTTAACTACTCTATTGGTAAACAAGTTCTTCTCTATTTTCTTATCAAACCTAAATTTGTCCAAGCGGGGCAAGTTCGCTATATTAAGACAATGTGACAGAACTCGTAATGAATATAAATTGAACAGTTTTAAGATTAAGAAAGAAATAGGAAAGAAATTGTTTACTTACGTAGTGGCTAACGAATGGAATAGACCTTGTAACAATGTAGTGAGCGCTGAAACAACCGGTTATTTTAAGAAAAGATTAGATAACTTTATGGATAAGGACGATATGTGGCAATGGATATGGAACTGCCAATGTATCGTTCGTATTTGTATCATATCTTTTGAAAATGAGTGGCATCGTAATGTATGATTCACTCTCTGAATATTTCAATTAGATGCTAATTACCAATTTTAAGTCTAATATAGACGATATAAAAAAATTCTCATATATGCGCATGTCAGCGTGATTGTAGCGATTATGGTACTATTTCCCGTGGGGATTAAATGACAATAGGATATTGTTGAACATGAAACCCTATTATGTTTAGAAAACAGGCTCTTAGAAGATGAGTTGGCTCCCAGAAGAAACTTAAGTGAAAATTTAGAAATTAGATAATTTTCTAACACGCTAATAAAATCAATACACGTTTTAAAAGATACACAAGAACATAAGAATGACGGAGACTACAAGAAAAAAATAGGGAAAGTTGCTTACCTAAAGACTGGTTAACCAATGGAAAAGGTTTAGTAACAATGTAGTGAGCTCTGAAACAACTGATTATTTTAAGAGAAGATTGGATAACTTTATGGGCATGGATTTGCCGTTTATTAGAAGCAAAGTTTAACGACGCATTTTGAGCTTTCAGCGTTTTAACCGTAGCCGGAAATTACCTGTTTAGAAACAGCGTTTGCAATTAATTCTCACATCACTAATAAATGAATCTGTAATATAAATTAAACCAAAATTTCACGACCTAAAATGGAGGAACTAAAAGTGCACGTCGTGGAAAGCGGAAGACTAAACAACGTTGCAAGCTTGTATGTCAACCGGGCCGTGGGATCGCCGATTATACCCAGACCATCATGGAGCAAAGGCAGAAGAACACGATTACGATTGTTCATTCGGGAAGTAACGATGTGGGTATGGTGAGATCAGAGTAACTTGTTCAGAATTACAGGGTCCTTCTTCAGGAGATGAAGGAGCGTGGGAGCCGTCACGTAGTCTGTGGGATCCTTCGGGGGATCTACGCAGGCTCGTGTTGGAACAGTAGACCCATAGGGATCAATGAGAGGATATCACGATTGTGCACGCAACTGGGATACCACTTTCTTGATCCTTGGTATCTCTTTTCCAAGCGTCATGACCTTTATGCTTGTGATGGGATCCACCTTACCTGCAGAGGCAAAGATGTTCTTACAAACTTCACCGTGAGAGTTTGTAATGAACTAGTTCAAACTCTATCTATTAACAGTTAGACCCATCCTTGACTATGCGGTACAGTTTTGGTCTCCGTCGTACAGAATGGACATAAATTCACTAGAATCACTACAGAGAATAATGACCAAAATGATACATGGACTCAGAAATTTGCCTTACGAAGAGAGGCTTAGGCAACTTAACTTACACTCTCTGGAAAGACGCAGAGTGCGGGGTGATCTAATAGAAGTGTTAAAGTGGATCAAAGGCTTTAACAAGGGTGATGCAAACTAGGTCATCATATTAAAACAACAGGGCAGGACTCGCAGTAATGGTTTTAAACTGGACAAATTTAGATATAAGAAGGAAATAGGCCTGAATTGGCTTACTAATAGGGTGGTCGATGAATGGAAAAGACTTAGTAATCATGTAGTAAGCGCTGAAACTATCGGTTGTTTTAAGAAACGATTAGACAACTTTATGGAGGGGTATGGCAGGTGGTGATGGATACGAAGCTGCCTAGTGTAGGCCTTATGGTGTCTGGCAGTCTCCTTCATTTTTATGTTTTTATGT
>NC_134796.1:6266532-6276532 GCF_046742065.1 Oratosquilla oratoria | reverse complement strand
GTTCTCAGTGGCCTCATTTCACTGCCTGAATCTGCTCCTGTCTACGTTTGTCATCACCCAACTCTCTGAACCATATGTTAGCGTAGGTGTCAAGACAGTATTGAAAATAATTCTTTTCACTTCTAAAGGTACATGTTTTTTGTTTTTTTTAATTATCATTATCATTAGCCAGAGAGCTCCAACACTCGCACCATATTCATTTATTCATTATGAAATATCCTTTTTATTTCCACTCTCTTTAGTAACTACACTTCTAAGATATCTTAAGATGTTTATATTTCTGTCTTTTCTACATTCATTTTCATGTCTTTTCTTATAAAGCACTCATTCCACCTTTTTAAGTCTTCTTCTATCTCTTCCCTATCTGTGCTCCATTCCGCTATATCATCTGCGTAAGCCATTATTCTGTTCTTATAGTTTTCTTCTCTACTTTCTTTAAAATGCTCTTTCACCACCCCTAGTCACCACTGTCACTTAAATTTGACTTGTAATATCACTCGTCTCGAGGCCCCTTGCCTCTCGTTACGTGAGGTTCACTAATATTCAAGTTTCTCTTAAGTAGTAGGCCCAATGCCTTCTTTTTCCTGTAGTCTCACTATTTTCTAGGCCCCATGCCTATTCCTCTCGTCCTTTGGGTTAATAAAAGGATGGTGAATTTTCTTTCTTCTTTCACTGTAATTTCACCTTAGCTTACACTCGGGATCTCTTTTCTCTCGTCTCTACATCGTCTCCTGATCCTCTCTCCTTACACCCTCTCTATATCTTCTCCCTATATCTTCTCTATCTCTTCTCTGTAGAACGTCTGACGAGATCCCGTATCTTACGCTAAGCTACCTTCGTCTGACGTCACTAATTTTTCTAAACCAATCCCCGGTGACTTCTCAAATAAATGTCACTCCTTATGGGCGTGACTTTGAATTCATGCACCAATAGTTTTTTCCTCCTTCTGCACCTTGCACCAATCCGGAAAGCCATTTCAATGCCACTAGCAAAAATTGTTTACCTCAGCATTAGTCAAACGAAGGTAACCCGCGCTTACAATGTTGTGATTACATAAGCGATTATAAAAACAGTCACCACCGTCGGTGTGTTTACATAGACAAAACGTCGCCCTCACCTAGACATAACATTGCCCTCTTCGGAGGCGTCGAGTCTGAGTTATTCTACTGCCCTAGCTCATTTCCATTCGTACACTACCGGCCTCTTACAGGGCTCGGCAGCTACCCTTGGTCGTCCCGACCAATTTCTTATTTCCCTCTTACAGGGCTTGCTAATATATTTCTAGAATAAGCTAATCTACCCTTGCGTTATTGTTAATCTATCTTCCAAAATACATCATTCATGCTATAAATTGGGAATAATACATAAACATAATACCTATAAATGTGAATAACATGCATCTCAATATATATATAAGGTATTGAATTAAGCGGTTACATGGTTGATTTGCTTTGACAGAGCCAATCTCCGGAATACAACAAAGGCAATCAGTGCTGCCACTAACACTGAAAGTAAGGGTATGATTAGGATTGGTAACATATGTAAATCATTTGAGGGAGATCTTGACAATGGTCTTCTCTTAATTTTCAAGGGAGGGGAGTTTTCAGGCAATGTGAAGTTGAAGGTTGAAATGTAGGTGTCCTCGGTTAAATGCATTGTATTAAGGGTATTAGAAATGGTGGAAATAGTGTCTGCATGCAATTCGCAGTTATCTTGAATAGAGACAAGACCTTCAACCAAATCCAATTTAGGACTCAACCCGGGACAATTTATTGATACCTTTGTCTTGTTAGGGAAAAACAGGTAATGAGATCCTTGTATGTTACAATGAGGGATCTGGTCTACCAAAATTCGTTGGTAATGACAATTGTTCATAACAGACATATTCCTAACCAGAGAGTTCATGTGAAGCCTCTCGAACACAAAAGAGATCATGCTTTCTCTTAAATTGTCTACAGTAAGGATGTAATTGATTAGAAATTCACTATGAGCACTAACTTTAAATTCTGAATGGTTTATCATCTTTTCAAAGATAATAGCAATTAATTTGCAAAACACACTAATATAGAGTTTGAGTGTCTCTTCTTGTTCAATATTCATATTTTCATATATTATTTTTCAACACACTTCATTTTCAAAGACAGTCTTATTACTTTAAAATGGTCACAATACTCATGTGTGTACTCAGATGAGAGGTCCTTAAGTCCTTAAGGTTCCAAGTCTGACCACAGCAGATCCTAGGTTTTAGGTTTCCATGTATCTGCTTGACACCAAGTTCCAGTTGTTTAGGTCTCCCATCCCAAATACATATAAATGGTCAATACTATCTGTAAAATACATCAAGATTAATGTTCAACTCTTGCAAAATATCATTATAATATTCTCCATATTCTCCAGGGTTATCAATATTCATACTCAAAGTATTACTATAATCATCTTCATAGATCTGCAAGCTAATTTTCCTTATGTCATCTAAATGTCCTACCAATTCTTCTCTTGATTCTAAATGTTTAAGTTTAAACTTGTTTCCACCTGCAGAATCAATTACCCTATATGGACCAGTGTACCTTAGTGAAAGTTTATTATTGGGTGAGGTTGCTTTGACCATTACTAATTCCCCAATTTTCAATTTTAGTTTACGAGCTATTTTGTGTTGTTGTTCCCTCATCTCTTGTGAATACACCTGCATATGTTTCCTAACTCTTTGGTGAATACTTTGAAGAGTATTTATCCTATTGGATATATAATCATCCATATTATATATGGGTTTTTGCTCTGCTGTCAACATTTCATATGGCAGAGTTTTGTCCTCCCCAAAAATTATAAAATGAGGTGTATCCCCAGTTGCTACATTAATTTGATTGTTCAGGGTACACTTAACACAAGGAATCCAAGTATCCCAAGTTACACTATGAGGACTTATTAGGGTTCTAAGACATATAATTATCTTTTTGTTTAACCTTTCTACTACTCCATTACTTTGGGGATGGTTAACGAGTATATTGACTTTCTTGATGTGGAACACATTACATAGATTTTCCAAGATTTTGTTATTAAATTCAGTCCCATTATCTGAAACTAGGATGTTAGGTGTAGTAAAATTACAGATTATCTGATCATAGATTACGGAAGCAATAGTTTCAGCTTTCTTATTGATTATGGGTTGTAATATACAAAATCTTGAAAAATAATCAATAGCAACAAATAGGTATTTAAAGCCGTTCTCGGTTAGTGGTAATTCCAAAGTATCCATGTGAACTCTTTCCCAAGGTTTCTGTGGAATGGGATAGGTGAGTATAGGAGCAGGTTTTGGTGTATTTCCCTTCACCTTTACACATTTTACACATTTTTCTATATAATCATATATAGTTTTCTTCATACCTAACCAAAAGTACTTAAGTTGTGCCTGTCTATAAGTTTTATCCTTTCCAGGATGTGAACTACAATCACTATCATGAAGTAACTTCAATATCTCATTTACCAGAGTTTGTGGTATAACCAACTGATTTACTTGACCTCTAGAAATATCTTTCCCATTTACAAATGTTTTCCTATACAAAATTCCATTAATCAAATGAAATTCCTCTATCTTATACCCCTTTGGTAGCTTTGGAGGATCTCCTCTTGGGTTCATCAAATGCTTGATTATTGAATCACATGTCTCATCATCTCCCTGTTCTCTTATTAGCATTTCTTCATCTAAAGTTACTAATTCTTCTATACTACAAACAAAATTAATCAACCCTGTCCCAGTCATTGGTTGACTAATGTTTCTAGAAAGTGGATCTGCTACATTCCTTCTACCCGGAATATAATTAAATTGAACATCATAGCACTGAAGTATCGCAAACCATCTAGCAAGTCTGCCTCTAAGATTCTTATGCTTAAATAAGTTCTGAATAGCTGTGTGATCAGTCCAAACTCTGATGGGATACCCTAGTATCATATCCCTAAAACTTTCTAAAGAATAAATTACTGCTAAAGTTTCTCTTTCAGTTATAGAATAGTTCCTCTCTGCACTATTACAAAGTCTGGATGTGTAAGCTATGGTTTTTAAAGTTCCATTTCTCTCTTGCATTAGTATGCCTCCTAACCCTATGTCAGACGCATCAGTACAAAGAATAAATTCTTTTTCATAGTCGGGGAAAATTAAAATAGGTGAACTTGTGAGTTTATCTTTCAACTTGTCAAAAGCTTGCTGTTGCGCAGGTCCCCATATGAACTTTGAGTCCTTTCTCAACAAAGAACTTAGTGGATTAGCAATGTCAGCATAACTTTGAATGAATTTTCTATAATATCCTGTTAATCCCAAAAAGCTCCTAACCTTGTCTACATTGATCGGAACTGGAAAATTCTTGACAGCGTCCACCTTTGAATTTACTGTACTCAGTCCGTGTCTGTCTATCTTATGTCCTAAGTAAATGACACTGTCTTGCAAGAACTTACATTTTTCAAGTTTTACTTTTAACCCAGCTTCTCCTAGTCTTGAGAATATCAAATCTAATTTCTTAAAGTGCTCCACTGCAGTCTGAGAAACTATTAAAATGTCATCTAGAAATACACTGGCAGTGTTTCCTAACAATCCATCTAGAATAGTATTCATTAATCTCATGTAAGTTAATGGACTATTACATAACCCAAATGGCATTCTCTTGAACTCATAATGTCCTGTTGTAGTAGAAAATGCTGTGAACTCTCTTGAATCTTCATGCAATTCTATTTGCCAAAAAGCTGATTTGATATCTATAGTACTAAAATATCTATTCTCAGTTCCCAAACTTCTCAAAATGTCACCGATAATGGGTAATGGTAACCTGTCACGAATGGTGTGCTTATTCAGTTCCCTGTAATCAATAACTGGTCGCATAGTCCCATCAGACTTTGGTACTAAGATCAACGGAAAATTCCACTCACTCTTACTATGTTCAATAATATCCTGTGATAACATTTCAGTGATGAGTTTATCTACTACAGCTAATCTAGAGTGAGGAACTCTGTAGGCTGGTATGTAGATAGGTTGTGTTCCTGGTTTTAACTTAATGTGATGTTTTAAAACAGTTGTTTTGCCTAAGGCGTCCCCCGGCAAAGCAATTGCTTTTTTATGTTTCATAAGCAAAGCAAATAAAGCTTCATCCAACTCAGGGCAATTAGTTGATTGTAATAATTCTTTATATCTATTTCTTAAGTCTATGCCTTCTTGTACTGAGCAAATTGATGAAGTTGGTAATTCTATCTCCTCACTATTCTCATTTAAAATCTTAATAGGTTTAGTACACACCTGAATACATCCTATTTGTGTACCTTTCTTTAAAACTATCTCTTTATTCATAGTATTAATTACTAATACTTCTACTCTGTTCTTATTTGTCTTATAAATCCCTGAGTCCCACTTCAATCCTTTAAGTTTAACTGATTCTGGGACTGTAATTACTTCAGAGTCTACATTGATTCCTTTCAAACACACTTCAACCTTATTAATTGACATGGGATGTAACAATGTCGACCTTGTTAATCCGCAATCTGCAATTCTCAAGGCATCTGTGGTTAATAATTTAGTAATCTCTGGGATTTCTTGAACTTCTGAGTTGGGTTCACAAATTGTTTTACTTTCTGTAGGGTTGGACCGCTCGGCCTCGCTATCTAGGATAGAAATGTTATCTAAGGATTCATTGATTCCTGTCACTGGTCTTAAGTCTGGTTGATTTAAGAATGGGATTAACTGTGACTTCACTAAAATTCCTAAGTCAGCAGGACAAATTACCATGTTTTCTTTTCTCATAGTTGCAAATCCTATCAATAAATCTCCTGGAAAAACAGACTCTTCTACCACTATCACTGGTATGTACAATTGTTCATTTGTATACAAGGCAACTTCTAGCTCAATCTTGCCTAATGTTTTTAACTGATTTCCAGTTACACCTTGCAATGTGTAACGGATTGGTTCCAACATTTTCACTCCTGGGTTCAACTGGTTTAAAACTTTACTAGTAATTACATTAACTACAGACCCTGTATCAATAAAAATTTGAATAGGCTTATTGAACACTTTACCCGCAATGAGAGGTCCTACAGAAGTTTTACCAACAGTAATTATCAGTTTGTCAGTTTCTTTCATCTCCCTTGCATTCCCATATTTAACACAATACCGCCTATCGGTATATATATGGGGAGGTCTGAAATGGTTTATTCTGTGTCTGGGGGTTTTCCTCTTAGCCCTGGGGGTACCCGAAAATTTCGGCACTCATGAGTTCTGTGTCCGATTTTATTATGGTAAATACAGAATGGAGGGTTCCTACATTGATACTCATTGTGACCTTCGTATTTGCAATTTCTGCAAATAATCCCATAAAAACATTCTTGTGCCTTGTGTCCCCAAGCATTACAATTAAAACATAGGATTCTGGTATCCCTATCCCTAGATGGACTTCTAGCATGCCGCCTATGTCCTACTTCTGTTTTCTTAAACTCTCTAGAGTTCCTATATTGGCTTTGTTGATTTATAGGCATTACATATGGGTTTATTGTTCTGGTCTCACTGTATCCTTGTAGAAGATAATCTACTTCTCCTAAACAGATATTTGATTTTAAATCTTTGTACAGCCTTTCTGCTGTTAAGTCATCAGAATTCTTTGCCAATAAGCTAAATGTAATCAATTTGATTACCTGTGAGATTTCCATCTTCTCACTAGATCTTTCTATCCAGTCTGAATCTTTCAAGATAGAATTCATGTCTTTTGACCATCATCTATCTAATCTAGCTAAGTACTCTGTGTCAGTTTCACTTGTCCTAACTTCCTTAATCATTTTTACCAATGATCTAATAGGATCCTGATCACATTTGGACATGAAATGTTTAAGAAAGGCTTTCTTGTAATTATCATATTGATTAATTAATTCCATTTGCTGAAAGTTAATGACAAACCTCGCCCTTCCATGCTCTGGATCTATATTCTCCTTGAGAATCTCAATCTTACGATTCTCATTTGTAATGTTTTTACTAACTATAAGTGTGTCAATAAGGTTCAAGAACTTGTTTACACCATATGTGTTAGACTCTCCTGTGAATTTTGGAATATTTGTATTTGATGTGTGAATTTCGTGTCTCAACACGTTAGAATTCTGAGGGGTACTCATACTTTACTAATACCTTGCTTTAGCCTGGCTGCTTGCGATGTCGCTTCGTGATGTCAATGTCTGGTTTGACGTCCTTCTACGGTCTTGTCATTCCTCAACGACGTTGTTCCTCCTCCATCACACACTCTGCCTTGAAGACCGCCTTGTAGATGATGATCTCCTTGAAGAATCTTGAAGAATGCTTGTTCCCAACGTAGCAGTTACTTGAAGTTGTAGATTTCTCTCGTAGTCGTAATACACTCTTGATTTTGGTTGTCTTGTTCCCGTAGACTTCTGGCGCCACTTCTCTTCGGAGGTGTTTAACACCCAGTTCGTTCCACCGCTGAGCACCACTTTCACCTCCCCTGGCAAAGCACTGTCACTTAAATTTGACTTGTAATATCACTCGTCTCGAGGCCCCTTGCCTCTCGTTACGTGAGGTTCACTAATATTCAAGTTTCTCTTAAGTAGTAGGCCCAATGCCTTCTTTTTCCTGTAGTCTCACTATTTTCTAGGCCCCATGCCTATTCCTCTCGTCCTTTGGGTTAATAAAAGGATGGTGAATTTTCTTTCTTCTTTCACTGTAATTTCACCTTAGCTTACACTCGGGATCTCTTTTCTCTCGTCTCTACATCGTCTCCTGATCCTCTCTCCTTACACCCTCTCTATATCTTCTCCCTATATCTTCTCTATCTCTTCTCTGTAGAACGTCTGACGAGATCCCGTATCTTACGCTAAGCTACCTTCGTCTGACGTCACTAATTTTTCTAAACCAATCCCGGTGACTTCTCAAATAAATGTCACTCCTTATGGGCGTGACTTTGAATTCATGCACCAATAGTTTTTTTCCTCCTTCTGCACCTTGCACCAATCCGGAAAGCCATTTCAATGCCACTAGCAAAAATTGTTTACCTCAGCATTAGTCAAACGAAGGTAACCCGCGCTTACAATGTTGTGATTACATAAGCGATTATAAAAACAGTCACCACCGTCGGTGTGTTTGCATAGACAAAACGTCGCCCTCACCTAGACATAACATTGCCCTCTTCGGAGGCGTCGAGTCTGAGTTATTCTACTGCCCTAGCTCATTTCCATTCGTACACTACCGGCCTCTTACAGCTCTATCACAGTTTCCGCATATGCTATAAGGAGCAGAGGGAATAACACACTTCCCTGTTTAACCCGTTTCCACATGGAAACAATTTTCTTGCCCTTTTGATGTTCCAACACTATATACACAGGGGTAATACAAAATTTTAATGGCTTTCCTTAGATGTCTCCTCCACATATCTCCATAGCTTTTCACCATCCTTAGTCCAAAAGTCAAATCTGTCACTGATCTATTACTTTTATAACCATGCTGATCCTCTCCTAAAATTGGTTCTACTAGGTCTCTTATTCTCCTCTCAATTATTCTATCATATAGTTTTGTGATGTGTGGTATGAGGGAAACCCCTCTATCATTTTTATAGCTTCCACCTTTGAAAACTGGAACTATTAGGGTTGTACTCCACCCTGTGATATTATTTCTTCTATATAGATCTTATTTATGAGCTTCAATATGTTTTCTTGTACTACACCTCATCTATTCCTGGTGTTTAGGAATTTTTCATATCTTCCAATACCCATTTAAATTCTTTTTCTGTGGTTTCATCATCCATCTAAATCTTCCTCCGTCTCTTGCCATTGTTTTTCATTTCCAGCATTTAGGAGCTCTTGGAAGTATTCTGTCCACCTGTTGTCCATATCTTCTTGTTCCGTAAGAATATTCCCTTCTATGTCTTTAATGTTACATTATTTTGTCTTGTTTTTCCTATATGATTTTGCTGTACCATATAACAAATTTCTTCCTTTCTACAAATCCTCTGTCAATCTCTCTCCCAGATCTTTCCATGTCTCGTTCTTTGCTCAATTTTTTTTACAGGCTTTGTTTCTTTTCTTGCCGTTACATATTCTGCTCTGTTTTAAGGTGTTCGTCTTCTTAGCCACTTTCTTAACTTTAAAGTTTCGTTCTTTACTGCCGTTTTGACGTCCTCGTTCCACAAAGGTGTGTGTCTTGTCCTATTTTCTCCAATCTATTCTACTCTTAACGTTTCTTATTCTACTTCACTGACTGTATCTTTCAAAGTGTCCTATTTTTCTTTTTATCGTCATTTTGCTTCCCCAATTTTTGTGTAAGTTTAGTTCTATATGCATTCTTTTTATCTTCCTTTTGTTAACATTTTGTTTTGATTACTATTCTTTTCCTACATTGCTGTGGTTTTACTTTACCGATCTTAAGATAGGCCACTAGTAACCTGTGGTTTGAATCTAAACTCACTCCTGGTATTACCTTTACATTGGTAAATATTCTTCTGTCCGCACATATTATGTTATCGATGATTGATTTATTATTTTCAAACCATTTCTCATGCAATAGTTTATCAGTTTTTCTTCTTCTGAGTTTCTTGTTTCTTTTCCAAATGTCCCTACTATGTTTTCCATTCATTCGCTTTCCTTCCCAACTCATGCATTAAAATAACCACAGGTAGTGCAATGTAGTTCAATTCGAAGCTTTAAAAATCATTTAGATAAATACCTAATTAAGATGCTGTAATGATTATAATTTATTTCATATTATTTGTTTTTGTTTTGTTATCATTTGTCTGTTTTGATTTTCATTTATTATTAGTTATATGTCAATTAATTATTATTTACTATTTACCTGTTTGTTTATTATCTAGCTATACCTATGCATTTATTTATGTATTTCATTTGTTACTTACATTATTATAGTTTTCATTTATTAATTTATTATTATGATTTTTTTTTCGCATCCGACCTAGATATGGACCCAAAGGGTATCCTGTCGGCATGCTCCGCCTTTGTAATCCTTTGTAATCTTTCA
>NC_134796.1:6251532-6259032 GCF_046742065.1 Oratosquilla oratoria | reverse complement strand
CGTGTAGGTAAGTAAACACATTAGCATGCCACGGAGTATAGATTCTGAGATGGCTATGCTGGGAGTATTGTCGTTATGGTAAAAACGGCCAATTATGTGGTTAATAGTGTGATCAATTGGAATGTGTGTAAATAGCTTTTCTACGTCCACCGAAACTATGATACCATTAGCACTATTTACCTTCAGGATATCCAAAAAGTCGGTTGCGGAGTTTAAAATGTAGGTAGCAGGGACGTATGGGGTCACTAAGGCGCACAGTTGTTTAGCTATGTTGTAGGTTGGGGATGAGATTTGAGATATGATGGGTCTGAGCTTGTTACCTGATTTGTGAGTTTTTACTTTCTCATAACAATATTCCATACTATAGTCTCCTGTCAACTTAGTAAATTTGATGATGTTGGTTGCGGCGTTATTTATCGATATTAGTTTATTTGGTTTCTTCTTTAGGGGCTTCCTGGGATCCTTTGTTATATTTTTAAAATTTGTTTCATCTCTAAGGATGATATCTATTTTATTCATATATTTTGAGGTATTCATGAGAACATAAAAGGCAGCTTTGTCCACTTTTCCTATAGTGATGTTAGGGCCCGACTTTAATTGTTTTGCTGCCATGATGTGTCTGTTCTACTATTATACTGTCGAAAATTTTGTTACAACACCACCTAATCCAATCCGAAATAGTTTTCACAGTAGACCATCTTGCTTAACACGAGCAAAGATGGAAGAAAGGTTGAGTTTGTACCTATTCTAAGCGTAAAAATGTCATACTTGAACCTGAAATAAGTGTTCTATGAAGATGATGTTTTGCCTGCCGTCTTTTATATCTATCCATATCTGCAACTGTGGAAGATACTCTACAATACATTGGTAATATTTACTTTGGGTATTGAAGGCGTCCTTAGTCCTGATATATCTTACTAAGACAATTGTAAATTGCCAATATGTTACCAAAAGCCGTCTTCCTCAACATGTTGATAGTTCCATTGTCTTCAACAATGCCAATTGCCTTGATTTATTTTCCCAAGACATATATGAATTACCCGTATATCACCCATAACTCCTCTTTCTTCCAATGCCAATAATTTCATTGTCTGCAGCACTGCAAATCATGTCGTTTAGAACTCTTTGATGTTTTAGAAATATGTTTTATTTGTTTTGTGTTTTTCTTTGTGCAAGTTGAATATTTTTGTTCATTACTTTGTAGTATTACGACTGGCGAGGTGGTGAAAATATTTAAATTCAATTTATTTAGTTTTTTCAGGTTCGTAAAAGTAAGTTTCATTTTAGAATTCTATTTACACAACAAAACCCTTTTGTAACAGAAAATTTAATCACAGTTTAAGTATTTATTTTTGATATACTAAAAAAATCAGAAGACAAGAAAAATAACTTGAGATAAAATGACCCCCACCCCCCAAAAAAAAAAAAAAATGTCGCATAAAACTCGGTGGGAGAAAAGAAAGGTCACACACGGGAAACTTAAAAGCGGTAGAAGCCTATTTGACGCACCAACATTTAAAAACCCAAAATGTGACATACAAATCCAAACACAAACTCCGCAAAATTATACTGACGTAATGTGAAAAACAAAAGGTGGAGGAAACAGATCAAAACGGTCACCCACGAGAATAGAATTGACAAAAGCCCAAAGACACGCCAATTCAAAAAGATCCCCAAAAGGATGAATCCACAACCATAACAAATCCTAACACCATCCACAGGATGTAATGGGAAAACAAAAAGGTGGAGGAAATGGATTAAAAAGGTCACCCACGATAACGAACTCTGGCAAAAAGCTATTTGACACACCAAATTCCAAAAACTCAAAAGGGGATCCTACAATCCTAACAAAACCTCGCACCAGACATACGATGTATTTCCAATAAAAATCCACTTATGTGTTTTTTAAAACCATAGGCTGCCTTGTGGGCAAAACGACTCCTCAAGGAGACAAATCGGCCGGGTCTTGACTCGTCGAGATGAGGAAGAAGACTCAGGCAAGAGGGTTAGGTTAGGTAAGGTTTTATTTTTATTGCGGGCTATGGTGGAGCCCGCCAATGGTCTGGGTGGCTATTTTAGCGCTGCCCAGGGGCGTCGTTTTTAACGTGGTCTATCGGGGTGGCGGATTTACTCGCACCACCCTCAGCAGCGTACCCAGGTGAGGCGAGAGGGGTTTGACCCTCTCTTTTAAAGGGCTCGCCAATTGACCTGATGGGTCACTGGAGCCAGAGGCCGAAAGGACAAAAATGAAGTTTTTCCTATCCCACTTTGAATAATACCATAGAAGCCTAACCTACTTACACAACCTTACTACACACAAGAATATTATACGCGTAATAATAAAAACCTTAATTCTAACACAAAAGTAAAAAGGACAATAAGATAATTACCCGGCAACTCGACATGCGCGAAGCACATGTCCAGACAGTCTTCCGGTGATTGAAAATGTTACCATATGAATACAATTTCAATACAATTAAAGATTTTTAATACAAAGATTCGAGTACGTCATCGCGTCCTAACATATGGTAATTGTGTTACACAAAAAACAAGTTGTTGGGAATCTGGTTACATTACATAAGATAAAAATTGTAAAATACAAAGAAAATAAATATAGAAAAAATAAAGCTTGGCAAATCTGCGCCCCTATGCTAATGTTCACGGCTACTTGACCTGAGAGCAAGGGTAATAATAGACATTACTGATCTGCCCATGTTGACCCTAGGTGTATCATACAGCTGGCTGATAAAAGGGGGGGGGGGGACTGCGTGCTGGCCGACAGGTTATGATCATCACAAGAGAAAAATAACGTGAACATTGGATACGTAACAAGAGAAAATATATTCCATTTCTTTCCTATATTCATTTCTCTAGTTAGCTGAATCTTTAGAATTACCAATGCTTTTGTTTTGTCATTCATCATGATTATTTACATGTACACTTCCCTGCCTTCTATTTATTTCAGCTTACCTTTAATTTCATTGGCAAATTCTCTTATTTCAAGATATGTTAATGTGCTTGCGATTTTATCTTCGCTCTATCCTTTCTTCATTGATCACCTCCTTATATCCTTTCACCTTACTTCACTTTTGCTCTCACACAAGTTTTTCTTATTGTAGTACACTAGTCCCCTTTTATTGGCACTATTCTCTCCTTTCGTTATTTGATCTCACATCAGCCTACTACAATTATATTTCTAGGTACACTGTTCACTCTTTTTCTTACAATTCACCTTCTTACCTGACTCCATACCCCCTACCGCTATCTCCTTATTCAGAATAGCTTTTTTTTTTGGCTGCTTTCCTTCATCTAAAGCTTTGCTATTTTTCTATTAATCTATTTTCTCACCTTTCGATTTATTCATTTATTCATTTATTCATTTAGGCATTTAGGCATTTAGGCTTTTAGGCATTTAGGCATTTAGGCATTTAGGCATTTAGGCTTTTAGGCATTTAGGCATTTAGGCATTTAGGCATTTAGGCATTTAGGCATTTAGGCATTCATTCATTTTTTTTTCATTCATTCATTCATTCATTCATTCATTCATTCATTCATTCATTCATTCATTCATTCATTCATTCATTCATTCATTCATTCATTCATCTATTTATTTATTTATTTATTTATTTATCTATTTACCTGTTTGTTTATTTATTTATTTATTTATTCATTTATTTATTTATTTATCTATTTATTTATTTATTTATTTATTTATTTATTTACTTATTTATTTATTTATTTGTTTATATATTTATTTATTTATCTATTTATATATGTATTTATTTGTTTATTTATTTATCATTTATCTATTAATTTATTTTTGCTTCTATAGCATTTCATTATTTTTCCTCCATAGCTTCTAACAGCTCTTTTCTTTTCCTTTTAACCTCTTTAGGCCTACATGTTTCTGTTCCTATTCTGCGTCCCCACATAGTTGTCAAATAATTTGAGGTCTCGTTCACTCGTTCACAACCAGAGTAATCCTTATAGTTTTGTTTACACTTACTACATTCTTCAGTATATCATTTCACTATCAGTGGATTTTATACTCTCTTTCCAGTTTGATCATTAACTATCATTCTCGAATATTGTCTCTTTTTTCGCTGGTATGCCTTGCCATTTTCTGCTTATAGAGATCACCAACTCTAGATTAATTCAATTTAATCGTTTCCTAATAATAAATTACGGTACATAGTAGACAAAATAGACAAAAGATTTGATGTCTTTTGCATCCACTATTAATTTTTTTAACTCCTTTCATAGTCCAGTCATAATTATATGAAATGTATTCAGTCTTGTTTATCTGGTCTGTCTGATTGTTTATTTGTTTGTTTGTATGTACACGAACTCCTCCTAGAGTTTTAGAGATAGACCCCCATAATCATATATATTCTTATACTCTATCACTCCAGGTACTTGGATAACTATATTTCATTTAAAAAAATAATTGGTTAGGGTTAAGAGTTAAAGTTAGGAGGTTTATGTAGTATCCCCTGAAGTCGCGTAGTATTTTTTGTGATTTAAGAATTAATATGTTGCCACAAATCATGATAGCTTTTGTAAGAGGAAAGCATGTTTATGGAATATAATTGTATAATTTTACCAAATATTGAAATATTGGTTATTTTCATTTAATTTTTGTGCCGGCGGAAATGGTTCATTCACAAACTCCTACGTTTTTGCAGATAAATCCCTATAACTATATATACTCTGAAGATAAATAAACTAGATACATTTCTTCACCTTTCAGCTGTAGACATTTATTGTCAATCCACACACACACACACATGCACATACACACGCACACAAAAGAATATGTACACATGATATTTGTGTCACTGTATGCATGTATTTTCAAACTAGGGTTTCCCAACTTCTGGAGGGGGGGGGCGCACATCTGGGAGGGGGAGTATTTAAAGCTATATCTAATTAAACAAAAATATTTTGGTTAGGGTTAAGTGATACGTGGTTTATGTTGAGGGAACACGCCACTACTGTAGTTCCCCCCTTAAGTTATTATATATTTTTTGTAACAAAAGAGTCAATATAATTAAACAAACCATTGTATGTTTTCACAAATATTATCTATATTTGTGAAATTAATGTTGCCACAAACCATGATAGATTTTGTAAGAAAAAATCATTCAAATATAAAATTTTTGTATAATTTTACCAAATGTTGAAATATTACTTATTTTCATTTAATTTTAATGCGGCAGAAATTTTTTATTTACAAACTCTTTCTAGGTTTTTCCAAATAAACCCCTATAAACATATATATTCAGAAAATAAATAAAGTAGAAACATTTCTTCACCTCTTAGCTGGAGGCATTTATTGTCAATCCACACACGCACGAAAAAGAATGTGCACATGGTATTTGTGTTTGTGTATGCATGTATTTTCAAACTAGGGTTCCCCAACCTTCGGGTAGGGGGGCGCACATCTAGGAGGGGGAGTGTTTAAAGTTATGTTCCATTTAAAAAATATTTTGGTTAGGGTTAAGGGTTAAAGTTAGGTATGGTATGGTTAGGTTAGAGATTATTCACGAACAGTTAAACTTTTAATTGCTATTTTACAAATACGGTCATAAACAAAATAGAAAATTATCAACTTTTGATTTGTTATTTTTGCAAAATTTATTTACTAGCAAAAAGAAAGAAATAATGTAATTTTGAATTGAGACATTAAAAAAAATACTGTTTTCACATTTTTCATCCGTTACATTTTCCGTTGAGTTATACTGATACGTGTAACTTTTCTCCACAAATTCTTTGAAAATTAAAACAATCAGCATATGCCCGCAGCAACAAGAATAAGGGTAAAAAATTATAATATAATTTTGAATTGATTCATTAAAGAAATGATGTTTTCACATTTTTGTGCGTTACATTTTCCATTGAGTTATATTGATACGTGTAACTTTTCTCCGCAAATTCTATTAGAATTAAAATAATCAGCATTTGGCCGCAGCAACGCGCGGGTAATATGGCTAGTATATATACATATACCCATATATATTTCAAATAATTCTTTATTCATATACCTCGTTTTAGCTAGCACATACATTCCCAAAATTATTTATAATTATATTGCTTCATTCGACTTGAGTTTATGACTAGAATTCTGTAAAACGATGAAGCTTTGTTCATGACAGCTTCCAACCACGAATAAAACTACTTGCCATTATGTGTGCACATGTGTGCGTGTGTGTCTGTCTATGTTTTCCATGTGTGTGTGTGTGTGTGTGTGTGTGTGTGTGTGTGTGTGTGTGTGTGTGTGTGTGTGTGTGTGTGTGTGTGTGTGTGTGTGTGTGTGTGTGTGTGTGTGTGTGTGTGTGTGTGTGTGTGTGTGTGTGTGTGTGTGTGTGTGTGTGTGTGTGTGTGTGTTTGTGAGTGAGTGTTTCTGTATGTGTACTTCGTTGAGGCGTTTGTTTGTTTTGTTTGGACATTTGCGCATGTCCGACCTCTTGCTTCTACTTGCGTGTCTTAATGTGCTTTTGAGCGTTTTTGTATTATTTGCATGATCTTACATTTACTTATATTGATGTGCGTTCACTGTTTCTATTTTCTGGTAACATATAAGCTCCTTCGCCTCTTCTGGAATACCTGAGTACGTGGTGCTGAAACACAAATCGTAAATCGTTACAAATTTGTTCATTCCTCATTGTAATAGCTATTTTTTTGTTATTATAGATTCTAAATGGTAATTTTTATTCTGCTGCTGTTACCTCCGGCCGTAGGAGTGCAAATGAGATTTCTAAATAATCTTTACTTCAGAATAAATTGACTTTATTCTTTTACACGTTTCGTCTTCCCTTTCGGTGTCTTGCAGAGTGCGTATAATTAATTTAGATTCATTTCATTTGAATTTTTACCCCAAGTTAGACATTATTGCCTGTATAAACATCCTCTGTTGAACAAAGAATGCTTTTTCCCATTATTCTTCGTCGGACTGCATTTTATTGGACCAAAAAAAGCGCCTTCTAGTTTGTCAATATATAATTTTCATATTAGGAGAATAAAAATAGAATTATGTATAATTAAAGATTTGAAAGGTGAAATGCATGGATGTGTTTCAAACATTGCAAAAATTCAAAATCAGTGGTAGGAGGGGGTTTCATTTGCGTAAACAGCAAAAGCATAATCCCCAAAGTTGGAAGATTAAACACACGAAAGTCAAACAGAGTTGGGAATCTAGACCAAATAGTTTGTTTAGTGAGAGAAATGCGTGTAGCTTTGAAGAGGTTTAGTTCATACTGAGTTTTGGCCAGAGGAAAAAATTGGGATGAATTTAAGCAGAGAATAAACGGGATAATTCTTTGAATTATCACTTTGATTATTATCATTGTATATATCTCGAGGAAAAAACAAACTAACGTACTTAAGCTACCGCATGATTGATTTTTTTTTCTATTCCCATTACAGACAGATTAAAAAAGCTCGCCTATTTAACTCCTTTAATCTAGCTTTATGCTCCATTGACTTGGATTCATATGATTG
>NC_134796.1:6244032-6246532 GCF_046742065.1 Oratosquilla oratoria | reverse complement strand
AATTGGAGATGATTAAAGAAATTGAAGAAAAGTAGGAAATAAGCCAGTTTTTGTTTACTGACGGCACTGCGCTTGTAGCAGGATCAGAGGAGGGATTGAGGAAGTTAGTGACAGAGTTTGGGAGGGTATGTGAAAGAAGGAAGTTGAAGATAAATGTGGGTAAAAGTAAGGTGATGAGATGAATAAGGGGAGAAAGTGGCAGCAGATTGGAAGTGAGTATTAACGGAGAGAGACTGGAGGAAGTGGATAGTTTTAGATACTTGGATGCGAATGTGGCAGGAGAGGGACGAGTGGGGGTGGAGGTAGAATGTAGATTGAGAGAAGCGAGTAAATGACTTGGTGGATTAAAATGTGTAATGAGAAATAGACATTTGGTGATGGGTGTTAAGAGGAGATTGTATGAAGGAGTGATTGTGCCGACAACACTGTAATGGCCAGAGACATAGAACATAAAAGAGGAAGAGAGTTTAAATGTGTTTGAGATGAAATGCTTGAGAAGTATGATAGGGGTTACTAGACTGGATAGAGTGGGAAATGAGGAGGTGAGGAGGAGAACAGGGGTGGAAAAGGAGTTGGGAGATAGGGTTGATGAAAGAGTATTGGGATGGTTTGGACACATGAAATGAATGAGTGAAGAAAGACTAGTAAAAGAAGTGTGGAAGGCAGAGGTGGAAGGAGTGAACATGAGGGGGAGACCTAGGATGAGATGGATGGATGGGGTAAAAGGGACATTGACAAAGAGGGGAATGTCTCTTAGGGAAGGACGGGAGAGGGCAGAAGATGGGGGTGAATGGAGAATGGTTGTGTGTGGATGATGCTCTGATGCATAAGGGGGAGTGGGAGGGGGAGGGGGGAAGGAGTATGTATGAAAAATAAGATGACACAGCCCGAAGGGAGTTCTCCCCGTCTTCTCCTTTTCTACATGAGTGGACCTTAGGGGGGTCACCGACTTAATGAAGTGGCTTTGCTGTGGATGTGTTGTGTCTTGCGACACTGGTTCAGACCCAGGGCAGTAAACAAGATGCAGGGATGACCCTTCATCCAGGTGGTGCCAAGATAATAGGGAGGGAAGAGGGTAGAGGGGAGTGGAGTGTAATAGGGATGGAATGGGTAGGAGTGGTTTCTATGCCTTTGTTTTTTGGCTACCTCCCATGTGAGGGGGAACAAGTCTATGTTATATGTAAGTATGTATGTACGTCTGGAATGAGTCAACCAAAATGATAATTTTCATAGTCTGTCTCAAAATGTATATGTTTTTCATTCCAAACAGATCCATGATTTTAAGATGGTAAGTAGATAACTGTTACAATCCATGTTTGGGTCTAGGGATGAATGCGACGTCCGTCCTGCCAGCCTCTTCTGAAAGCACCCACAAGTTCACCTGTGGTTAGGGTCGAAATTTCAAATTACTTTGATCCCATCCAAACTGACGTCAGTGGCTGTGAGCCCTTCCCAAACTTTGAGATGGTAAAGTAGTTGCGGTTTTAATCCGTGTTTGGTCGTGGGAGGACGTACAGTGCGCGTCCGTCCCGTACCCACCACAACTAAAAATCGTTACAGGGTTGAATACATCGTCGTAGAGAAAATAGGAAAGGTAGAACAATCTTTAGTGGATGGTCAATTGAAAAGAGAAGGTGCAGTATGAGAGAAAGTTAGAAGAAAAAACATGTGTATATGATTGTGCATATAAATATTTTCTTCGTGGAAATTGTTTGTATATTTTTACTAGAAGTGAGTTGACTTCACTTTCAGTGTGTAACAGTGAATATAATGATGGGCTATATTCACTTTATTATACACAATCTCTTATGTATACCTCCCAGGGGAAAGGCGCAGAAGAAATTTCTGTACGGTGAGGGCTGGGTGTGATGTGTTGGATTAGTTGTCCTTGTCTGATGTGCAATCTTTTTAGATGTCTCGAGTGTAGTTTATGTTGGTTGAGTGAACGAATGTTGGCAGTTTAGTGTAGAGATCCCAAAATCCTGATAATTCACCATCATGAACGCATTATGAAGCGGACTGGGTCATGTCATCTGGTTAGGTCCCATGGGCTAGCACAGTAACAGCCTGACCATCGCTAAATGCAATAGACGTCCAGGTGAGGCCTTTGTCCAGTGTGCTACGTAGCACACAGACATGGTGCTTCACCGGAATGCTATGTTGGTGATTACTCTCATGCTTTTGTTGCTGTGAAAGTATAAAGCTTCTCATTGGATGCGTTGGTCTTAATGCACTATAATTGCTCCCACACGGGTGTCCCGTCAAATCATTCTGTATTACGTGGAAGGCTCCTTACAGTGTTTTGTGTCTGCTAATATGATTAGTGTCACCCAGACATGAAAGAATAAGAGCCTGGTTGCATGGATAAGCTGGCCCTGGCAGCTAATTCGTGTATAAGTTATACAGAGTGGAAGAAAGGACAAAACCCTGAGGTACCCTAGCCTTATATACAAAAGGTCGGGACGGGCAGCCCTGCCATTTTATTCTTATTGTATTGTTA
>NC_134796.1:6234032-6239032 GCF_046742065.1 Oratosquilla oratoria | reverse complement strand
AATCGTAGTTTGTGGAAACATTAATTTCACAAATAAAAGTAATATTTATGGACACACACATTGGTTTGTTTAACCATAGTATATTTGTTACAAAAAAGCTATGCACGTTAAGGGGAAACTACCGTAGTGGCGTGCTACCATACCATACCCCCACCTAATTTTAACCCTTAACCCTAATATATATGCATATATATACTGTATATATATATACATATATATATGTATATATATATGTATATATGTATGTATATGTGTGTATATATGTATATATATATATATATATATATATATATATATATTATATAAACGGACAAGCAAATATAAATGGGCAAGTGCGCGTTCATGCGTTCATGCATTCATACACACATTCACTCGCTCGCGGCCATACGAAATTACATAAAGTTTACAGTAGGTCTTTTAAGCATCCTGCGTTTTTTTTTCTGAAATTTATATATGCGGTCGTTGTAAACTCTTTGCTTTTAAGAGTAATTGCATTAAGCATTAAATTTGGTTTTCCTTCGTTTTCTTTTCGCTTTTTCTTTTATCGTTATGGAGCCTGCAAAGAATTACGAGTATTGAATATAGTTATAACTTTTGCTTTATCGCATGACTTCCCGAAGAGAAATTTTGACTTTACTATAAATTACGTCCATCCTATTCCTTTTCCTATTCTTTACGTATTTTTTTCTTCTCATTCTTCCTTCAGTTTTCTTTCTCAAATGTGCCGCTGTATCTGCATTATTAGGTTTGCAGTATTTGTTACTGATGTTTCATAACTTTCATGCTAAATGTGTATATCAATTAATTCTACCATTGTATTATTATCTACTCGTAATGTGTTTAGAATTGAGTTACCAACAGTTTCAATCCTATTTTTTTACGTAATAGAATATGATTTTGATTTCAATATCTGATGATTGTCCGTAAAGTATGTTTTTCTCTAATTGGAATGTATTAAGTTGATTATCAGTGGGTTTAACCATTCTCGGTACTTAAATATTCCATATAGTTATTCCATTATATATCATCAATTCATCTTTATATTTATTTTTTATTATTTTAACTTTTCATCTATTTGCTACACACACACACACACACACACACACACACACACACACACACACACACACACACACACACACACACACACACACACACACACACACACACACACACACACACACACACACACACACACACACACACACACACACACACACACACACACACACACACACACATATATATATATATATATATATATATATATATGTACATATATATGAAACTCTACACAAGAAGATCATCAATGCATCAATTGCTATTTTCTTCAATGAAACCTGTCTACAGGAAAACCTGCTGCCGAAATATACATATATATATATATATATATATATATATACTTACATATATGTATACATATATATTATATATATAAATGTAAATGTATATATATATATATATATATATATATATATATATATATATATTTTTTTTTTTTTTTTTTTTTTACAAAGGTGGTGGAATTCTTACCGAGTCATTGGATGTCCTAGATGAATCCTTTGGGCATTCATGGAGAAACAAGACCATTTGGCCTAAAGTTCTGTATCAGGACGTTTGATGCAAATATATTGGGGTTTTCTGCATGGCAAATTTAAATCTGTCTATGCATATGTCGAGGACATTAATGCCTTTTAAAGCTTTACATACCTAGATAACATAATAGGAAACAGTAGTGGGTCATGTCAAAAAGCCTTTTGAAGGATTGGAATTGGCCATGGTGTTAAGAAGTTGCTCGACCAAGGTAAATAGCGTTGTGGCGCCATCGCATCAACCCTCGGAGTAAAGCCCTGGCAACTGGGAGTGGACGAAGTGACGATGACAAGAAAGCACCACCGTCGATCATTAAGCCAGCTAGACGCAAATCGACGCTCCCAACTTACATCCACAAAGAGCACGGGCCCCGAGGGGCTTGTACCTGGTCTCCGGATTGGGAATAAAAGAATATTCATTCTATTCTTTTTCTTGATTCCTTCTAGCCTCTCGTATATCATAAGAAAGTCATTACTCCGACGCCTACCCTAACACATTCCTTCCTAGGCATTTATATATATCTTATATGCACAGAATCCATATGATTTTCTCTTGTATATACATACACAAAAACACACATAGACAAACATGCACATACACACAAAAAGTGTGTGTGTGTGTGTGTGTGTGTGTGTGTGTGTGTGTGTGTGTGTGTGTGTGTGTGTGTGTGTGTGTGTGTGTGTGTGTGTGTGTGTGTGTGTGTGTGTGTGTGTGTGTGTGTGTTTGTAGTGTGTGTATGTGTTTGCGCGTGTGAGTGTGTGTATGTCCTTGTGTGTGTGCGTGTGTAGGTGTGTGTATGTGTTTTTTGTGTGAGTGTGTGTGTATGTCCTTGTGTGTGTGCGTGTGTAGGTGTGTGCGTTTGTGCGTGTGTGTGTGCGTGTGTGCTTACGTTCGTAAGTGTGTTTGCTGTGTTAGTGTGTGTTTGTGTGTATGCGTGTGGGTGTAGGTCCGTGTGTGTATAGGTATTTTTGTGTGTCTGTTTGTGTGCACGTGTGTGTGGACGCGTGTGTGTAAATGTGTGTGTGCATGTGTGTATGTGTGTGTGTTTGTATGTGTTTGTTTATGTTCACTTTTCTTTATATTTTCCCCTCATATCTTGTTTTTTAAACGTTTATTCAGTCAGTTGTTCACCTACATTTTTTTCATTATTTCTTTTTGAATTAAGCCCAGTCAATTAATGGAAAAAAGGCCATTTGCTGGAATGCACTTTTAATCTATATTATTGAATTCCACTGCAAATTTTATTTTTCGTCGGCAAACACAAAAAGTCACTATCGTAAACAAAGGGCTAAGCTTTGGCCCGCCAAATCCCTGTATCACCATTGTTTTCACGCATGGCTGTCTTGGTTTGTTCGCGGTCTCTGAGTGTACCAGTACTCCATGCCCAATTCCTTTATTTTTACTTGTCCCATTTATAAAAAATAAATAAATAAATAGATAAGTAGATGCACACAAACAAGTTGAAATATTACAAGAATATCTTTGTACAAGTGATATAATTAACATAGCTTTTCCCAATCGCATATTTAATACTTTTTTTTTCAATGATTTTGTTCTCAGATTTCTTTCTGTTTTCTTACTGGTCATTATTTTCATCCTGTTTTTGTTTTCCTATAAATTCTATTTCATTATGGTCATAGTTCTATTTTTGTCCTCACTTCTCACGATTTCTTTCACCACCTTCTTTGACTTTATTTCAACTAATAATTTCTTCACTGGTCTCATGTTTTTAGTAGTGCATCTCTGTTTATTTCGCTGATACCCTATTTTACTATTTTACTTTCTCCGTCAACGATTTATTTGCAATACAATTTCTTTCATTCTTTGTCTTCTAAGTCAACTCTATTATTTTTTTAATAAGCTAATTAACAGACTGTGGTAATGGTAATAGAAGAAGTGTTTGAGATTCTCCAGTTCTCCTAAATTTAGGTGAATTGAAGCTAAGACCCTCAACATGCCTTAAGCCATGTTCCTTAATTGCATCTAGCTGAGTAAAAGTCTCTAGGAAATATTCATTTTCTCCAAAAAGAGCTAGAATTCGTTGTTTGTATCTTACAGTGAAGTGAAGCAATGATACTGGACCTTGCTCGGATCTTTACCGTCTTAGAGGAAAAGGTTTTTGAATATAAGTAATAAAGTGCTTACAGTCAAGAGAAACTGTGCTATTCCCGAAACTGTCACCTGTTTCTAAACGTTTTAATAACAAAATCAAGTACTAGACTTCAGTTAATATTTGTGACCCTGCTAGAGTCCAGAGAAAAACAAGATTAAGTTACCACGATGAATATAACCATCATTTAATTGAAGATGAATGAATGATAGAAAATATAACAAAAGAAATACCGTGTGAGGACGGATCCTTTATCATTATGACGTTTCACGTACAACAGCTTTATCAAGTACAAAATCGTAATACACATATCTGAGAGTAAATATGAATTTCCGGGGGAATAGGGGGAAAGTCATTGGAGCCTTGGGAAGGGTAAGTGCCGACAGCACTGTATAGGGCAGGAACATAGAACATAAGGGAGGAAAAGAGAAGGAGTTTGAATGTGTTTGAGATGAAATGTCTGAGAAGAATGATAGGGGTTCCTAGGCTGGATAGGGTGAGAAATGAGGAAGTGAGGAGGAATATGGGGGTGGAAAGGGAGTTGGGAGATAGGGTGGATGATAGAGTATTGGGATGGTTTGGACACATGGAAAGGATAAGTGAAGAAAGACTAGTAAAAGAGGTGTGGAAGGCAAATGTGGAAGAAGTGAACATGAGGGGGCGACCTAGGATGAGATGAGATGGATGGGGTAAAAGGGGCTTTGGGGAAAAGGGGAATGTCTGTTAAGGAAGGACGGGAGAGGAGAGAAGACAGGGGTTAATGGAGAAGGGTTGTATATAGATGATGTTGTGATCCATGATTTGGAATGGGTGGGGGATGGGAGGTGAAGGAGAATGTGTGAAAAAATTTTGACGCATCCCGAAGGAATTTCTCCTCCTCTTCTCCTTTTCTGCATGAGGGGACGGAGAGGGGGGAGTTGTCGATCAAATGAAGCGACCTTGCTGTGGATGTACTGTCTTGCGACACTACTTCTGACCCAGGGTAGTGGACAAGATGCATGGATGACCCGTCATCCAGGAAGTACCGAGATAAGAGAGAGGAAAGAGGGTGGACGGGAGTAGAGTGTGATAGAGATGGAATGGGTGGGAGTACTTTTTATGCCTTTGATTTTTGACTACCTCCCTTATAAGGGAGAAAAAGCCTTTGGCATATGCATGTATGTATATGTATATGTATATATATATATATATATATATATGTATACATATATATGTATATATATATATGTGTATATATATGTATATATGTATATACATATATATATGTATATGTATATATATATATGTATATATATAT
>NC_134796.1:6219032-6229032 GCF_046742065.1 Oratosquilla oratoria | reverse complement strand
CCGAAGTTGTCGGAGGCAAAGGTCAAGGCAGGCGTATTTATGGGCCTTCAAGTGAAGCGACTTATTGACTCCGACAGCTTTCCTGAGAAGCTGTCTGATGTTGAGCGGCCCTCTTGGACAAGCTTTGTTTCCGTAGTCAAAAGTTTCCTCGAAAACCACAAGGCAGAGAACTACAGGGAAATCGTTAACGAACTTGTGGACACATACCGGAGCATGGTTTGCCGGAAGACGCTGAATCTGCACGTACTACACGCCCACCTTGATGAGTTTAAAGAAAACATGGGAGACTACTCAGAACAAGGTGAAATATTTCACCAGGATGTCACCTCTTTCTAGGAGCACTACAAAGAACAATGCAGTAAAAGTATGATGAGGTACTATATCTTGAACCTTTTGCATGAAAGTGACCTGAAATACAATTGCCAATCTCGTAGACAAACTTCTTTTTAATTAAACAATAACGCTAAAATTTTGTATCAATTCTGTATGAATTCTCTGGAGCAATACTTTTCATCAACGCCTTGCATCACTGTTCTATATCGCTGTCTGTGTATTAACATATTATTATACATAATTATAACCTACTCGTTTCCTTTTTATTTCAATTTCTAGAGACGGGTCCTGGAGAACTTCCTTTTTTATCATTAATTTATCACATTAATTGTGTTAACATCAATTAAAATTATAGTTAACAGAAATAATTTTATTTCAAAGCAGATACTGTGAAAACTCCTTAAATTAATAAACAAAAGTGGGAAAAAATCAATAAATCGATTTCGATAACTCAGAATCGAAGTCTGAACTTGATGACTGCTCATTTTTATTTATCTATTCTATAGAGAATTTGAAAATATTAGTTTTAACTCATGGACAAATTTTGTGTTACATGGTGTATTCAGTGGGATACACGCCATGAATATCTTTCTTGCCATCTGAAAATTCCAAGCTAAAGACTAAATGAAACCTATGACAATGTAGAAAAAAAGCATTATGATGATCATAATAAAGATTAAGATACGATAAGACACTTTTCATGTATTTGGTTATATAGTACAAGTCGGTAAATTAAACAGATTCAGATGCATATTATACTGTAAATCCTCTCCTCTCCCATCTGACTTAATAAATATTCTGCATTGTAACTTGCCATAAAACAAAAGGTCTACTGCTGATTTCATTCTCACATTTTTCTGTATTCTGTGAGCTTTAGTAGTAGTATAGCTGCCATCCTTCATTATCAGTCTGAATGTTGTTTCATTTGTTTTCGTGAACATCCAGAAGTTATCGCTCATATTTTCAGTTAATATCATCTGTGATTGAGCGGAAGTCTCTCGACAATTCAGATTGAATCTCGATTCAGGCTTTGTTTATCTTCCGTACATCCATTTGTTTCTCATTTAGACTCATCCCATTTCGTTCCTAGGGGATTCCTGGCTCGCCTTCGTCGAAACTGTCAATGGTACCCCGGAGTTTGTCTTTGTTCTTCTGCAGTGGAACTCCGAGTGTCTCGAAGAGTCATCACATCACCCAGGTCCAAAGGCCCCTATAACTCTACCCTTTCATTATCTGTTTCCCGTAAAAATGAGAATTGGGATTACATGGAATTTCAATTAATTTATTGGCTATGATGTTATACATTCTAATTGTAATATTTATAAGTTTAAAGCACATGATGAAATGGTGACATCAAGGATAAAATTGTTTCAAGATTTCAATTGTGTGTAATAGATTATATTATTCCGCCTTCATGTAATTAATTTCATAATATTATCATGGATTCAATTCCCTCGATGATCTGAGACAGTATACAAATGAGTACCTTATACAAGTGTATGTATATGTATGCACATGTGTGTGTGTGTGTGTGTGTGTGTGTGTGTGTGTGTGTGTGTGTGTGTGTGTGTGTGTGTGTGTGTGTGTGTGTGTGTGTGTGTGTGTGTGTGTGTGTGTGTGTGTGTGTATGTGTGTGTGTGTGTGTGTGTGTGTGTGTGTGTGTGTGTATTCACTTTGGTCTTTGGACCACGTCTTATACTTGTGACCGACAGCTATTTCCCTCCCGGAAGAGAGCTCAGAGCTCGTATGACCGATCAATGGGTAATGCAATGACCTTACACGCACACACACACACACACAACTCCCCGCCCACGAGAGTAGGAGTAACGACTCGACGCACAGCGATACTAAAAAAAATTCAGCCCTGGGCAAGATTCGAACCCGGGCTGCCGTACTGACAGTCTGGGACTCTACAAGCCCCGCCACCAAGTGTGTGTGTGTGCATGTGTATGTGTGTGTATGTGTGTGTGTATGTGTGTGTGTGTGTGTGTGTGTGCGTGCGTGCGTGTGTGTGTGTGTGTGTGTGTGTGTGTGTGTGTGTGTGTGTGTGTGTGTGTGTGTGTGTGTGTGTGTGTGTGTGTGTGTGTGTGTCTGTGTGTGTGTGTGTGTGTGTGTGTGTGTGTGTGTGTGTGTGTGTGCGTGTGTGTGTGTGTGTGTGTGTGTGTGTGTGTGTGTGTGTGTGTGTGTGTGTGTGTGTGTGTGTGTGTGTGTGTGTGTGTGTGTGTGTATAAACTTGGTCTTTTGGATCACGTGTTCGACTCGTGATCGACAGCTATTTCCCTCCTGGAAGAGAGCTCAGAGCTCGTAGGTCTGATCTATGGGTAATGCTATGACCTTTCACACACACACACCCCCAACTCCCCGCCCACGAGAGTCAGAGTAACGACCCGAAGCGCAGCTGTACCGAAATTAATTTCGGCCCTGGGCAGGATTCGAACCAAGCGCTACGCGCACCACCATGCTAGTAGTTCATCGTTCTACCAACTGCGCCACCGAGTGTGTGTGTGTGTGTGTGTGTGTGTGTGTGTGTGTGTGTGTGTGTGTGTGTGTGTGTGTGTGTTGTGTGTGTGTGTGTGTGTGTGTGTGTGTGTGTAACATTTTTTTTTTTTTCAAAAGTTTTGTTTATTGTATCTTTTTTTAGAGTTTATTAATCCATTTTTCTTGCTGATTTCAAATATGCAATTATTTTTTGTGGTCTGCTACTAAATGTTTATCTAATTTTCTCTTTCAGATCAATGACTGAACTATTTACCTGTTAAGATGACTACTAGAGGATGTGAAAATTCTCCTGATACATTTTGCTATGTGTGTGGTTATTGTATTGGGAAAAAACAAGTACTACATAAGATCGTGAGAGGTGCTAAAGTGTGGATAGCGTACAGACTCTATTTCGGAATGCCCATGGGTGACCAGGACAAGCCATGGGCACCTCATGTGATATGTGGAAGCTGCCAATCTACTCTAGAAGGATGGCTGAGAGGTACAGGAAGGGCAATGCCTTTTGCCATTCCTAGAATATGGAGAGAGCCGAAGAACCATCACGACGACTGCTACTTTTGTATGATTGATGTGACGAAGTACAGGAAAGTGAAAGGAAGACAAGCTCTGCAGTATCCAGACATACCATCATCTAGAGCACCTGTCCCACATGATGATAGCTTACCAGTACCACAACCACCAGAAAATGCAAGTTTATTTTTATCATACTCTCTTTACTTTTAATTAACTTCAATATTAAGTACTTAATATACATTCACTTTCCTAAAGATATATGGAATACTAATGCTATTCGTCTTTGTTGAAGCTGCTATATTTAGTTATTTCTTTCTTTCCAGATGGAAGATGCAATGGAAATTTCATCTGAAGGGTCAGCGGGTAGCAGCAGCCATGAAATGGGAGACGAAGATTTCGCACCAAGAACGACTTCGGAGCCTCATTTTCCAAGTCAGAGTGAGCTAGATGACTTAATCAGAGACTTAAGTCTTACTAAGTCAGGAGCTGAGCTTCTTACATCAAGGATGAAAGAATGGAATCTACTAGGAGAAGACTGCAGGACATCTGTGTACCGGAAACGACATGAAGAATTTGAAATTACTATGACTTTAGTGATGATATGTGTTATTGTAAGGATGTTACTGGTTTGTTTACAGCCCTTGGAATCGAACATGATCCTGCAGAAGGGCGACTGGTCATAGATCGCTCAACACGCCGTCCCACAGCAGTCTTGCTCCACAATGGAAATAAAAACCCATCTTTGCCTCTTGTACACTCAGTACAGAAGAAAGAAAACTATCATAATGTCAAACAGCTTCTTGAAACAATCAATTATGCTGAATTCAAATGGGATGTTTGTGGTGATTTCAAGATGCTAGCCTTTTTGCTTGGCTTACAAGGAGGATACACAAAGTATTCCTGTTTTCTTTGTTTATGGAACAGCAGGGCTGATGATGATCATTATGATAAAGTTCATTGGCCCCCAAGAGTTGAACTGCAGCCAGGAATGTTAAATGTTCTCAGACAGCCTCTAGTAGATTCGAGAAAAGTTTTATTACCCCCACTTCATATCAAGCTAGGGTTAATTAAACAGTTTGTGAAGGCTTTGGATTTTGGAGGCGAAACTTTCCAAGAAATTTGTCTCCTGTTTCCCAAGCTATCTGAGGCTAAGCTCAAGGGTGGTATATTTGTTGGACCCCAGGTAAACAAAATGTTGAAGTCGGAGAAACTGGAAAGAGCGATGACGAAAGTTGAAAGAGAAGCTTGGTGTTCATTTCGTGATGTAGTTCGTGGATTCCTAGGAAATCACAAGGACCCTAATTATAAACAAATAGTGGCAAAGCTTATTGAGAACTTCAGGAAACTTGGTTGTCGTATGTCCTTGAAGATATATTTCTTGCATTCTCACCTAGATTTCTTCCCCGAAAACTTGGGGGCTGTCAGTGAGGAGCATGGCGAGAGATTTCATCAGGATATCGCAACTATGGAAAGAAGATATCAAGGACGATGGAATACTGCTATGATGGGAGATTACATATGGTCACTAGTCAGAAAAGACGAATGCATGCATTCTAGAAAGTCTCGATCAT
The DNA here is from genome assembly GCF_046742065.1 of Oratosquilla oratoria. Lineage (NCBI taxonomy): Eukaryota > Metazoa > Arthropoda > Malacostraca > Stomatopoda > Squillidae > Oratosquilla > Oratosquilla oratoria. The sequence goes on along the minus strand of NC_134796.1, from coordinate 6,224,116 downwards.
CAAAGCACTTCTAATCATGAGAAGAGTCATCAAAACACTTGCAGTGCAAAGTTGTGTTGTTTATTTTGTTCTTACTAATATTGTAGCTCTTAAATACACTTCATATTATGAAAAAAATACTAAATGTTGTATAATTATCCTTAGAATGCTAAAGTAGATTGAATCAATTAACTACTATAGAGAAAGGTTGCGTATATAACAATAAAATATAAAATCAAGAATGAATAAAGAAATATCGATGTTACGTCAAAACTAATGTGATATTTGTATTCAGTGACACGAAATACATATATAAACATGAAAAAATACAAATAAACAAAATATGTGTTACATTGTGTAATCTAAACAGTGTATTTCAGCCTCTAAGAAAGCAAATAAGAATCCAGGACTGATTGCGTGGTCTTTTTACTTCAAAACTCCATCACTCATTACCAAGCTATATAAATTGTTAGTTCGTCCACATTTGGAATATGCTGTGTCCGTATGGTTACCGAATCTCATTAAAGACATTGACAGATTATGTAAAGTACAACGGCGAATCACAAAACTGATTCCAAATATCAAAAAATAATTATACAAAAACCTAATAAAAACATAACAATCTGTTCCCCTCCCCCCAAAAAAGCAACAACAACACACACGTAGATTTAGGGGTGACTTGATACAGGTCTTTAAGATTCTAAGGGGAATTGACAACATCAAAAGTGACCAAATTTTCACACTCAATGATAATCATACAAGAAACATTGGTCTCAAACTGTATGGAAATAGATTTAATTTGGAAGTGGGTAGAAACAACTTCGCCAACCTTGTAGTTAATGAATGGAATAAATTTCCTGCAGAGGCTGTGCAATTTAATTCAGTTCGAAGCTTTAAGAATCATTTAGATAAACACCTAAACAAGATGCTTTAAAGACTATCAAATATCTTATATTATTCATTAATTTACTTTTTTTATAAGGTTGATGCAAGAGTATTGGGATAGTTTATGGGAAGAAAGAATGAGAAAGACTAGTGAAATAGGTGTGGAAGGCAGAGGTGGAAGGAGTGAATATGAGGGATCGACCTAAGATGAGATGGATGGATGGGATAAAAGGGGTATTGGGAAACAGGGTAATGTCTGTTGAGGAAGGATGGGAGAGGACAGAGGATAGGGGTGAATAGAGAATGGTTTGTAGGGATGATGTTGTGATGCATGAGGAGGAGTGGATGGGGGATGGGGGTGAGGAAGTATGTGTCAAATAATATATTGACGTATTCCGAAGGGATTTCTCTCCGTCTTCCCCTTTTCTGCATGAGGAGACGGAGAGGGAGGGCGGGTTGCCGATTTAATGAAGCGGCCTTTCTGTGAATGTGCTGTCTTGCAACACTGCTTCTGACTTAGGGCAGTAGGCGAGCTGCATGGATGACCCGTCATCCAAGAGGTGCCAAGGAAAGAGGGAGGGGAGAGGGTGGATTGGAGGGGAGTATGTCTGTTTTTTAGTTTGCAAGGGGGAAAAAGCCTTTGGTATATGTATGTATGTATGTATGTATGTATGTATGTATGTATGTATGTATGTATGTATGTATGTATGTATGTATGTATGTATGTATGTATGTATGTATGTATGTATGTATGTATGTACGTATGTATGAATGTATGTATGTATGTTTGTATGTATGTATGTATGTATGTATGTATGTATGTATGTATGTATGTATGTATGTATGTATGTATGTATGTATGTATGTATGTATGTATGTATGTATGTATGTATGTATATATGTATGCATGTATGTATGTATGTATGTATGTATGTATGTATGTATGCATGCATGCATGTATGTATGTATGTATGTATGTATGTATGTATGTATGTATGTATGTATGTATGTATGTATGTATGTATGTATGTATGTATGTATGTATGTATGTATGTATGTATGTATGTATGTATGTATGTATGTATGTACCTTCATTCCCCTTTCCGCTTATCTGAATACAGTCTTCTCTCTTCTCGTTAGGTCTTTAATTACCTCTTTATCAATTTAAGGGTAAACTACTTCATTAGCAATTGTCAGAAAGATGTACTAGATGTCGTTCAGCCCAATAATAAGTTAGATCATGCTTTTCATTTGTGGTAACCTATATCTTTAGTAATACAACTGCGTGAGGAAAATTAGAATCTATCTATAAATCTAGAGATTTTTCCCCTTATAATGGAGGTAGAAAATCAGAATGGAAAGATTAAATTCACATTGCTCGATCAAGGATTTTCCCTCCTTTTTTCTATAAATAATTTTCTTTTACTTATACTAAATCCTCCTTTAATACAACTTCTGAAAACATACCAGCAAAATTGGTGTAATGTCCTTTTTTAAATGAACAAGTTATACGCAAGGTAAAAAGAATTATGGTTTAATGCCAATATTTTCCCTAATTCTCTCCTTCATGTTCAGTTCTCTAATACATGTTCCAATCTATATGTTTCGCAATTTACTTTGAGATTATATTGAAAAGAGTAAATAATCTTTTAACACAAATTATATATATGGTCGTATGTTGTCTTTGTTCATACTCGAACTGAAAAATACAAGTATTGAAATTGCTGAAATAGATTAATAGCCAAAACATTATTTTCAAGTGTTTTCTACATCAATTCTATATGCACTGTTATATACAAAAAATGGTAATCATTACGAAGAAACAATCATGACACATATAAGCCTCTCGTTTTTGTAGGATACTTACCGGCTGAGAGCTTACAAGCGTTCAGTTTACCGTATATGTAAATGTAAATATAACTATACGGATGGAGATACAAACAAGGTCATCATAATAAAACAACGGCAGGACTCGCAGTAATGGGTATAAACTGGACAAATTTAGATTTAAGAAGGAAATAGGCAAGAATTGGTTTACTAATAGGGTGGTCGATGAATGGAATAAACTTAGTAACCATGTAGTAAGCGCTGAAACTATCAGTTGTTTTAAAAAACGATTAGACAACTTTATGGATGGGGATGACAGGTGGTGACGGATACGGAGCTGCCTAGTGTAGGCCTTATGGTCTTTTGCAGTCTCCTTTATTTCTTATGTTCTTATGTTCTTAACTAGGAGAGGAAACACCTCCCTGGCCCAGAGACCTTTGATGCAGTTTCTACTCGGTACATCTACTCGTCAGCATATAACCTTTACCTTAGAATCATTTTTTGTTTTTACCTTTTCCTTTGCATCATAGCATTTCTATATGAAATTCTATAATACAAAAATTGATATTGGTCACAGGTACTACATACATATTATATTGTAAGGAAGTAATATTATGTTAGTTCTTATTTTCGCAACGTTCTTTTTATGTAATGTAAAGTGGATCTGTCAAAATATCTTTGTAACATATCAACTCTATCAAATATTTACTTTCGGTGGGATCAAACCAGCTATGATCAGAGCTAACTTCCGCCAGGGTTCAACAGTTAGATACATAGAAAGTTATGAATATGTAAAATACCATATTCCGAGACTTTTCACTTTAGCCTCATAGTATATACTATAAACACATTCAGGTAGATAATTTAAAATTAATCTCACATATGGCTAATGTTTGGTTAGCAACATTAAATTTCGAAGGCTTACATGCATATTATTATGTGCATACTAATGCACAAATACAAACACAACCATATGTATTGAACATCCACATGCAAGTAAGCATGAACATGAACATGAACATGAACATGAACATGAACATGAACATGAACATGAACATGAACATGAACATGAACATGAACATGAACATGAACATGAACATGAACATGAACATGAACATGAACATGAACATGAACATGAACATGAACATGAACATAAACATAAACAAGGATACGAACATGAACATGGCTATAACATGAACATGTACATGAACAAGAACATGAATGTGAATATAAAAGTGAACATGAACATGATCATGAGTAAGAACAAGAACATGATCATGAATGTAAACGCGAACATGAACATGAACAAGAACAATAATAGGAATGTAATATTTTTTTGCTGGGTAAAGCTACATAGGAAATAACTAAGACATTTTCTTTTCTTTTACTAAATTAACGTAGAATTACAACACTATGATTGAAAAATCACACATCTAGATACAGTAAGTTTTGCTTTACTTTATTCTTTATTCCCATTACGCACTGGAAAACAAACTCAAATTTTATAGAGGCCACATGAAGGTGGCGGCTACCTTAACGCGCCAGGTTAAACTACCTACAACAACGGTAGCAACCCGAGAGAGAAGCTAAAGAATTTAATATATCGCCAAGTGCCGCCTTCTCTAGTTGACACAAGGTTCCCTGATCAGGCCCAGTCAGAGGAAAGTGAACAAAATCTTACTGAAAATGAAAATGAAAATAGAAATGAAAATGGAAATAGAAATGGAAAAAGACATGGGCATAGAAATAGACATGGGAATGGAAATAGAAAGGGAAAGGGAAACGGAAATACAAATTATATACAAACACGAGCACACACACACACACACACACACACACACACACACACACACACACACACACACACACACACACACACACACACACACACACACACACACACACACACACACACACACACACACACACACACACACACACACACACACACACACACACACACACACACACCGACGCGACACGACACAATGCGGCGCGGGAGAACTCAGTAACAGACGATCCATGATTTTTTTATCAGTGTTACTGCCATCAAGACAAAATGCTTACAGTTGCGGCTACACAGGAGGTAACATCAATATTCAGTGGTCATTTCTAATGCATAAAGTTACTGATTCTAGCTTTGGAACGGAGTTATGGAGGGAAACTAAAGATATTTTTCGGCGTCATTTTCAAATAAGGAACAAAAGAATTGTGTTTGTTTACATTACATACTCCATGCATTTATTTTTATATTGAAAAGGGCCATTAGTGCGCATAATTTTGTAGGGGAAATTGACCAGGATGAAAATGAGACTAAAATCAAAGGAAGGGAAAACTTCTAGATTATATGATATATGGTTTTAAAAAGGAGGAGCGTACAGCACAGAAAATTC
>NC_134796.1:6214032-6216532 GCF_046742065.1 Oratosquilla oratoria | reverse complement strand
ACCCTTGGTCGTCCCGACCAATTATTTCTAATACCCTCTTACAGAGCCCGCTAATATATAATTGGAAAATCATCATATACAAGAAGCTAATTATTCAAACTATTTCTACATAAACTGGTAAAATTTTATCAGTAAAACATGCCAAACATCAACATTTCAAAGGAACAAGCAACCCTTCCAAAATGCATAAATGTCAATAGCAGCAAACAGAACAAATCAATCAGAAAATGGTGATTAGCATACTTGTCAGAAACAACATACATCCAAATTAAATTTGCAGCATAGATAAAATGCAATGTTAAATAGATTTGCATAACTCACTACTTTGATTAAGAGTATCAAATTTCAGTGGAGAATGGTTTCATCTTTTCAAAGAAGTTGAGATAGGTAATATGCAATAAAAGTTATATATACAGTAATGTTAAGTGTCTCTTGCTAAATTTCAGATTCTATTTGACACACACTTAATTCATTTCTTTTTTCTAAGACACACTTATATAAATTTTCAATGCTTCACAAAACACTAATTTGCGTTGTCCTTATGTATTGTCAAGATTCCGAGTCTGATACACAGCAGGTCCAAGGTCTTCATGTCTGACCAAAGTAGTATCTCAAGTAGTTTAGGTCTCCCATCACAAGTACATACATTTCATCAATAACAAATTATCTGTAAAATATATCAAGATTGATATTCAGTTCCCGTATGATATTATCAACATATTTCCTATACACTTCAGGGTTTAGAGTCCAATCAAAAGTGATGCATTGAGTATCCTCATCATCAAATTTCATCCTAACCTTCTTCATATCATCTAAATGATTAATTGATACTTCCCTAGTTTCTAATTGTAAGATCTTGTATTCGTTTTCACCTGCAGAATCATTCATCCTATATGGACCTGAACACCTTGGTGAAAGTTTATTATAGAGTGAATATAGTTTGACCATGACTAAATCTCCATTTTTTTTATTCTAGTTTATGCGCTATTTTGTGTTGTTGCTTTTTTATCTCTTGTGTATACTCTTGCATATGTTCTCTAACTCTTTGGTGAATACTTTGAAATATATTTATCCTATTTGAGATATAATCATCTATATTATACTCAGGTTTCTGCTCTGCAATCAAGATTTCATATGGAAGAATTTTGTCTACTCCAAAAATAATAAAATGAGGTGTTTTACCTGTTGCTACATTTAACACAAGGAATCCAAGTATCCTATAATATACTATAAGGACTTATCATACTTCTAAGACAGGTAATAATTTTCTTATTTAACCTCTCTACAACTCCATTACATTGTGGATGATTCACTACAACATTGACTTTGTGAATTTTAGATAACCTACACAATTCTTCCAAGATTTTGTTAATAAATTCAGTTTCTTTATATGAAACTAAGATCTTAGGTGTAGTGAAATTACAGATTATCTGATCATACATTACTGAAGTAATTGTTTCAGCTTTCTTATTTGGAATGGGTTGTAAAATACAAAATTTTGAAAAATAATCAATGGCAACAAATACATACTTATATCCATTCTCACACATAGGTAGCTCCAATGTATCTATGTGAACTTTTTCCCAAGGTTTCTGTGGAATAGGATGTATTAACATAGGAGCAGGTTTTAGTGTATTCCCAAACCTTGGCACATTTAAAAAAAATCTATATAATCTTATATATCTTTCTTCATACCTGGCCAAAAGTATTTAAGCCGTGCTTGTCTAAAAGTTTTGTCCTTCCCTGAATATGAACTACAATCACTATCATGAAGTAACTTCAATATCGCTTTTACAAGAGTTTGTGGTATTACCAACTGATTTACGGGGCCTCTAGAAATATCTTCCCACTTACAACTGTTTTTCTATACAAAAGTTTATTAGTCCAATTAAATTTCTCTATCTTATACCCTTCTGGTAGTTTTGGAGAATTTCCTCTTGGGTTCATCAAATACTTGGCTAATGAGTCACATGTCTTATCATCCTCTGTTCTCTTATTAGGATTTCCTAATCTAAGGTTACTAACTCATCTATATTACAAACAAAAATTATCAATGCTGTCGTTGATTGGCTAATGTTTCTAGAAAGTGCATCTGCTGCAACATTCTTTCTATTCGGAATATATTTAAACTTAACTTCATAGCGCTGAAGTAATGCAAACCATCTAGGTTCTGAATAGCTATATGATCTGTCCACACTCTGATTGGATATCCCAGTATCATATCTCTAAAACTTTTTAATGAATATATCACTGCTAAAGTTTGTCTTTCTGTTATAGAGTAGTTTATCTCTACATTATTACAAAGTCTAGATGTGAAAGCTATTGGTTTCAAAGTTCCATTTTCTCTTGTATAAGTATGCCTCCTTACCCTATGCCAGATGCATCAGTGCAAAGAATGAATTCTTTATCATAGTCTGGAAATATTAAAACTGGAGAACTCGTAAGTTTATCTTTAAACTTGTCAAAAGCCTGCTGTTGTGCAAGTCCCCACATAAACTTT
>NC_134796.1:6191532-6206532 GCF_046742065.1 Oratosquilla oratoria | reverse complement strand
TGTTACAAGTATTGTTTTCTTAATTTACAACAATGATGACGCTGGTTACAAAATATCTTATGCATGATGATATTCAATATAATTCAGCTAAGCGATGAGTTAACGTTATTAGACATACTAATTAATTTAGATATACATATACATATTCATTTTATATAGATGATTGTAAATAGATATGTTTAGTTTTTTTGTACTTCCATGCAATTCATTATATATATATATATATATATATATATATATATATATATATATTTATATATATATACTGTATATATATATATATATGTATATATATATATATACATGTATATATTTATATACATATATGTATATATACATATATATATATATATATATATATATATATATATATATATTCCTTGCTTTTAAGCGAATGGGAGTTATGAAGTGCAACATGAATGATATACTCTATGACAGAAATCACAACGTTTTGCTGTTCATTGGGTGAGGTTTGACAATCTCCAAGGAGACAATTTCCAATGAGGAGACTAACCTCCCAACCTCTGCACCAGCTGTCACTCTGGCTCCCAGAGCTTCTCTCTGGGTGGAGAAGGCCATCTCTTCTTGTGCCTCGGCGTGAGTCTGCAGGGAAATTGGTATTGGCCATTCCATTACAGTGCATGTTTACGAGACGTTTGCGGTTGTCCTAAAGACAAGAAAATTCATAGTCAATATGGACTTGGGTAGTGGACCAAGGCTCAAGAATGTTGATGAAAGAGAATATTTTAGGGCCTGCGGGGTGATTTTCCCTGGGGGTGATTTCAGAGTGGGTCCCACGAAGACCGTTGTATCACACTTGGTAAGTGGAAGGCTCACGCCAAAAAACACTTAGATACAACAATAGACGTCATCTTTGTACAATATGCTTGGAATGGCAGGGCAGGTAGGAATCACAAATTGTTAGATTCAAATCCTGAAAAGGTCGTGTGTCATGAGTTGTGCTGACTGCATAATTTTTATACAGTCAGTATTTTTTAAAGAATTTGGTAATACTTCTACGGACCAGAGTCGCAAAGCATTCTTTTATTACTGAATGCTAATCTCCACTCAAGAAAATATGTCGATCACAATTAATTCTTTCTCTTTCCCTTTTATCCTACCCCTCTGGAATCACTCATTTGTGACATCTGCATTGTACCCAAGGATAGAGGCGTTACTTATATACAACAAAATATAAAAAATGGGTAGTGTCCTACAATGCGATATCAGATCCAATCCACTTAAAATGTTTTATAATTTTTTGGAGACTCATTTTCTACGAAAAATACTGGTTACATTTTTTTCTATGTATGCAAACACAATATCCCATAGAGTCAACTTCCTAAGCATAAAACATAAATATTCAATCAGGGAAAATTGCCAAAAATATTAGAAAAAAATAAAAATATTGAAAATCAACTCTGCTAATCAAATAGAACAAACATACTGTAGATACAAAAATATGTTTAAAATGGTAAAGAAGCATATGCATTTTTTTATGTGTGCGGGTGTGCATTTGTGTGGGCGTGGGTGTTTATGTGTGTGTGTGTGTGTGTGTGTGTGTGTGTGTGTGTGTGTGTGTGTGTGTGTGTGTGTGTGTGTGTGTGTGTGTGTGTGTGTGTGTGTGTGTGTGTGTGTGTGTGTGTGTGTGTTGTGTGTGTGCGTGTGTGCGTGTGTGTGTGTGTGTGTGTGTGTGTGTGTGTGTGTGTGTGTGTGTGTGTGTGTGTGTGTGTGTGTGTGTGTGTGTGTGTGTGTGTGTGTGTGTGTGTGTGTGTGTGTGTGTGTGTGTGTGTGTGTGTGTGTGTGTGTGTGTGTGTGTGTGTGTGTGTGTGTGTGTGTGTGTGTGTGTGTGTGTGTGTGTGTGTGTGTGTGTGTGTGTGTGTGTGTGTGTGTGTGTGTGTGTGTGTGTGTGTGTGTGTGTGTGTGTGTGTGTGTGTGTGTGTGTGTGTGTGTGTGTGTGTGTGTGTGTGTGTGTGTGTGTGTGTGTGTGTGTGTGTGTGTGTGTGTGTGTGTGTGTGTGTGTGTGTGTGTGTGTGTGTGTGTGTGTGTGTGTGTGTGTGTGTGTGTGTGTGTGTGTGTGTGTGTGTGTGTGTGTGACTGTCTATGTATATATTTGAGTGTGCGTATCACGTTCCTCGACTATCTTAACAAATATGCTTTCTTCATCTGTTTGACAGCATAAAAGATTTTTCATTATCATAGATCCTTATTGCATTTCTAATGCTTACTAATTATTATGAGTTATATTGTAGAAAAGCTCTATGATATTTTAGGTTAGCTTAAGTTTGAATAGGAATTGGTAACCTGGGAAATCAGGGCTACATATATGAGGCCAATTCATGAGTATCATTAGAATTCTTAGTCTGTTGTGGCATATTATTACAATATCGTATAATGGTTGCCCTGGATATTGTGCCTGGAGACAGTATTGTCAAAATAGTAATCTTTATTCCAACTCTCGGAGCTCTTGCGTTTCTTTTTAAGCATTTTTTTCTTTTTCTTAGGAAGGTCTGCTGTGTGAGGTCACTAGCAATAAGTCTTTGTGTCTCGTGAGGGAGAAAGTTACCAAGTCACTTTTTTTTTTTTTTTTAATAATGAGTAATGATTTTCAAGGGCTTGTTATCTTTCGCGAATATGAAGAAATACTTGTTTATATTGACTCTGTGTAGTTTGACAACGTTAACTACTAGTTGCTTTCTTATTAATCTGTATTTCCTTCGATGTTTAAATGTTTTAATCATATTTTGATATATATTTTAGTCTATCTGAATACTATCTTGATTTCTTTCTATTACGCTTAACATACTCGAAATGTTTTTCTATCACTGTTTCTATAGCTATTGAATTGATATATGATTTTTTTTCTTATTCATTTTCTTTTGCTGACATTTCAACACTACATCTGATTTTAGAAGAATAAAGACCAATACACCGTTCCTTAGCTCAGTTTTCCAGGTATCAAAGGTCTCGGCTAATAATGGTGTCCAATAATTTGTTACCGTCATCTTTTGTAATACATTTTTGCTTGTATATATTTTGTCGATAATGACTGCCTATCACAATCTACATGATAAAGAGTTGAAGGTACCGTACGTGTATATTTTCTTTATTTTCACTTTTCAGCATGTAAAAACAAAATCATATCAGGCTAAATAGTGATAAACCTTTGTATTATATCATGAAGAAGCTCACCAAGCCTTAGTACCACATACGGTAGATACAGAAACGTAACAGTTGCTGACATGTTCACATTAGTACCCCTTTTCACTGAACTTCAACAGCTATGAAATGACTATGGTGGGAACCTTGAGACAAAAGTGAGACATCTGAAAAGAGATTAAAGGAACACAAGCAAAGAGGAAAGCTTTTAATAGTGGTGGCCAATGAAACAGAGATTATGAACAAATTAGTAATTGCATAACACTACAAAGACAATACGTGCGCTCACGTTAGAGACGAGGCAAAGACAAACTCACTTGGGGACGCCAAACTCTCATTAGCGCGGGAAACCACAAACAATTCGCCTTGATTCTCCCAACATAAGGGCACACGAAGCTGTAACCAGATAATAAAATGGCAATTACAAAGTAAATACATAACGTATGACAATTATACGATTGGGAAAAACATGTATTTCACAATCTAATAATACATATGCACAAAATACAGCAACAAATGTACGATGGTACAAGTACATCATTACAAGATTATAGTTCCTCAACACGTCCAGGAGTGAAAAAAGGTGAAGTTTTTTCTCTCCACTTTGCATGATTGAATACCATGCGAGTCACTTGTAAGCCAGATATAATAGTTTTACAGCAGTTCAAAAGGCCTTGTAGATACATTCGGCCAGGTATATTTTGTACTCGTGTGAGCAGAAGACGAGGAAGTGACCTTTTGTTTATTTCATAATATCCACAGGATCAACGCCTGGGTCATGCACACAGCCAACATACTCGTAGAAAGATCTCGTCTCACACTTCTGCAATGGTGTCATTTTGTTTTAGAGGTAACACTGGTACTGAGGAAAGGAATATTCAACCTAAGCCTGTCACTGTGACTGAAGTTTACATCATTAATACCTTTGGCATTGTTTCTCCTGGGGCTCAAGCAGACGTGGAGCAGGTAATGCTGGTCGACTGCACCATCAACCCAAAGGTGAAATGTTGGAAGTGTTTCGGAGTAACCGACAGCGCTGATATGTGAGCTTCATTTGCAAGTAACCAATTTGCAGCCACCACTCCGTGTTTCAACTTCTGAACAGCTGAGAAGTAAGTGTTAACTGCCACGTGACTGCGGATCTGCTGAGGCCACCCACCCTTTTTACTAGTTACTTTTAATTACCTATGACAATTTTTTTTCGTCAGTGTCATATTAATATTAAATTTGAAAGACTATGTTTTTAAGGTAATGAAAATATTTCTTGTTTGCCGAAATTCAATACACAATAATGACAACGAATTTGTTTCAGGGTTGATGATATAAACGCTGAAGAATTTGCGGGGTAGAAACACATTTGTTTTCTTTTGTCGCTTTCTATTTTTCTTTCTCATTTAATTCTTTCCTACATTTCATTTGGTCTTTGTTAACACTTTTGTGTTAAAAAAAGAGTAAATAAATAGAATAATGATAATAATAATTTAGAGATCGAAAAGAATATGAATATTACAACAAATAAAATCAGCAAAATTGAAATGAAAAATATTAAAACTGACACCATTTCAAAATTAGGATGAGTAGATTCCTTTGGGAGCAAAGATATCCACCAGTAATCAGAGTGGAAAGCGGTTATTCAATTAGCTTTAGTTTCCAATCTATTCATCTCGCGTATTGTATCGTATACCATTATTTCTTTTTTCGTTTTTATCTATCCTCTATTTTTTCTTATAATCTTACAAATAAAAAAAAACATTTTATACCATAAAATTGACCTTTATTGAAATTTCTATATATATTTTTTATATCAATCTCTGATGACATCAATTGTACAGCTTGGTTGCATACTATAAGTCCTATATATCACTGATTTTGTTTTACTATTAATGCGATGTTTTGATATTTCAATTTTGGTAGTGTACATGTAATTACATTTGATGTGTTTTTAGATAGCTGCCGAGTAAAGTAGCTCAATAAATCCTGACGTAATTTTAGTTTATGGAAGTATTGAGTAAGAGATTAGCAAAATAGGATGGGAAACAGAAGTAGATGGAGGGATCTTGAGAGGACAGCTGCACAGCTGCACCCATCATTCCGTAAGCATCTATTAGCCACGCCCACCTTACACCTCCTCCACTCACGCCACACCACTCACCCTCACCTCACACCTCATGAGCAAAGAAGAGGAAAGTTGAGATTTTCTATACATTGCAACCATTAAACAAATGGTAAAAAAAAAAAAAAAATCGCGAAAATTGAAAACCCCCTTCCTATAAAGTGTATGATTTTGTTCTTTCTGTTGTAAGGTGTGGTGAGGATAAGTTAGTTCCGAATACTGGGATTGGGACTTAATGGATTTGACCTGAGGTGTGTAGGGAGATGCATGGATGACCTCTCATTCATGAGGTGATGTGATTGTAGGGTGTTTACTGTAACTAGGTTATCTCACAGCACGTGGACGCAGACTCTTTGGTATGTACAGTGTGGTTCTCTGTTTAACATATATATATATATATATATTCTTTTGAAGTTTATATAGTTATTTCTACGAATTTTCATTTTATCTGAAAAAACACAACTGGTTTACATGTTAATGCTACCTGTTAATGAGATCATTGTGGTTTTCTTTCAGTTTTAACACAAACAACTCGTGGGTGAATGATCATCCCTGTCTTCCACCTACTGTCCGGGTCAGAGACAATGCAACAGGACACATCACATCCACAGCAGAGCCAGCTCAATAAATCCTGACGTAATTTTAGTTTATGGAAGTATTGAGTAAGAGATTAGCAAAATAGGATGGGAAACAGAAGTAGATGGAGGGATCTTGAGAGGACAGCTGCACAGCTGCACCCATTATTCCGTAAGCATCTATTAGCCACGCCCACCTTACACCTCCTCCACTCACGCCACACCACTCACCCTCACCTCACACCTCATGAGCAAAGAAAAGGAAAGTTGAGATTTTCTATACATTGCAACCATTAAACAAATGGTAAAAAAATAAAAATAAAAATCGCGAAAATTGAAAACCCCCGTCCTATAAAGTGTATGATTTTGTTCTTTCTGTTGTAAGGTGTGGTGAGGATAAGTTAGTTCCGAATACTGGGATTGGGACTTAATGGATTTGACCTGAGGTGTGTAGGGAGATGCATGGATGACCTCTCATTCATGAGGTGATGTGATTGTAGGGTGTTTACTGTAACTAGGTTATCTCACAGCACTTGGACGCAGACTCTTTGGTATGTACAGTGTGGTTCTCTGTTTAACATATATATATATTCTTTTGAAGTTTATATAGTTATTTCTACGAATTTTCATTTTATCTGAAAAAACACAACTGGTTTACATGTTAATGCTACCAGTTAATGAGATCATTGTGGTTTTCTTTCAGTTTTAACTCAAACAACTCGTGGGTGAATGATCATCCCTGTCTTCCACCTACTGTCCGGGTCAGAGACAATGCAACAGGACACAGCACATCCACAGCAGAGCCAGCCTCTTTATTTACAAAGCGACTCTCCTCGTCAATTTGTGTGAAAATAGAGAAGACAAGGAGCAATCCCCTCGGGTTGCATTATTTCATCGCCAATGCATAGCCATTCTCTACTCACACCTATCCTTTACCTCCTTGTTCAACAGACCTTAAGTTTTTCCTCATGCCTCCCTTCACCCAATCTATCAAATTCTCGGTGTTCCCCTTAAATCTATTCTATCTGCCTTTGCCTTCCACACTCTTTTTGCTAAATTTTTCTCACTTATTTTCCATGTGCATAAACCATTCCAAAGTTCTTTCATGATCATGATCCCTAACACTATACCAAAGTTTTTTTTTCGTGATCCCTATCACTATCCTAAAGTTCTTTCATGATCCCTATCACTATCTCAAAGTTCTTTCATGATCCCTATCACTATCCCAAAGTTCTTTCATGATCCCTATCACTATCCCAAAGTTCTTTCATGATCCCTATCACTATCCCAAAGTTCTTTCATGATCTCTATCCCTATCGCAAAGTTTTTTCATGATCCCTATCATTATCCCAAAGTTCTTTCATGATCCCTATCACTATCCCAAAGTTCTTTCATGATCTCTATCCCTATCCCAAAGTTTTTTCATGATCCCTATCACTATCCCAAAGTTCTTTCATGATCCCTATCACTATCCCAAAGTTCTTTCGAGATCCCTTTCCAACCTCAACTTCACTACCTCCTCATTTCTTCTATTCGTCCTCATAAACTCAATTATACTTCTCAAACACTTTATCTCAAATATATTTCAGTTAATTCTTCCTTTCCTCTCTTAAAGTCCAAGTCTCCGTCCCATACAGTATCATGGGCACAATTATTTCTTCATATAATCTTTTCTTTGCATCCATTTGCAGATACCCATTTTTCATTACACTTTTCATCCTCCTATGACATTTACACCTTTCCCTCATTCTACGGTTTACTTCCAATCCTACTCCTTCGATCTCTAATAGATATGATTCTAAATACTCAGAAGTATGTACTTCATCCAAACTTTTTTCTTTAAGATAGACCTCCAACTTGGTACCATATTTTCCCCTTGTACATCTTATAAATTTGTTTTAACTACACATACATCTACAATACCTTCCACAAAGCATTCCTGTTGAACCGGCCATAACTTTAATTAACCAGCGGTTGATCACAGAATTTGTTTCGTAATAATGTGGCATAGATTCCTAATATTGTCCTACTTGATCCAAATAAAAGGTGAATTAGATAAAAGATATGGCTCTTTGCATAAAGAATATTATGATCAGAGGAAAAACATGTGGAATATATTAACCCCAATCAAATTGCTGACAAATATTGAAATGATATATGCACCAGTTAGATAAGGAATTTGTAAGCCAGACTTCAACAGATCAATGGGTGACAAAATATTAGAAATCTACTCCTAAAGAGATACTCCCTGATAAATGAAAAATAACTTTCAGTAAATAAATAAGTCGAAAAAAGATGAAAAGATTAATTTCAGGTCTATGAAAGAAAATAGTGATGGTATGAAAGATTGAAAAAAGTGAAATAAAACACCTAAAGATCATGTTGGCTTTAATGGGTCCCAAAGAGAGAAAGATAGATAGATAGATAGATAGATAGATAGATAGATAGATAGAGAGAGAGAGAGATAGAGAGAGAGAGAGAGAGAGAGAGAGAGAGAGAGAGAGAGAGAGAGAGAGAGAGAGAGAGAGAGAGAGAGAGAGAGAGAGAGAGAGAGAGAGAGAGAGAGAGAGAGAGTCTCACGTAATGAAAGCTTGTAAGATTTATAATTCATATCAGCTGGCCATTAGTCTCGCAAAATTATTTGACATATTTCAAAAACCAATATCATACTCAGATTTGTCTGAAAGACCCTCCAATTTATTATTTTTTCCTATATTTTTCCTCTTCCTTTACAGATTTGAACAAATATATTTATATATTTCAGCAGAAGAAAAAACTCATCTGTATATCCATGGATCTATTTAGAGGCAGATGCGGAGAAGCTCAAGAGATGTTAAGCTCCATCGTCCAATGCCCCAGTTCTTCACTGCTTAGATTGAACTTGTGTATTTGTGTATTCCACCCAGATTCTCCTTTCAAAACTCCTTCAATATCTCCAATCAAAATTATTTTTGCGGAGTGGAGTGCAGGGTTTGGATCAAGCTAATAAATGCTCTACTTCGACATCGGACAGTTTAGGAATAGAGATTTAGCGTTGTTTGGAAATATTTCATTAGCACGTTTTCTATGTTTTATGATTTACATGCACACACACACATACGCACACACAAACACACGCGCGCACGCGCACACTAGCTCAAATATATAGTGTAAAAACTCCCCAGGAAAACAATGGTATATTTCAAGATGAGATATTAAATAACAATCAAAATCACTGGCCTAGGGCAATAATCTTAGTAAAGTCAAGTAATCTACTTGAGAGAAACGCGATCGAATAATCTTTAATCTCAGGCACATATAAAAGAAATGTAAGTTTGCGCCATTTACATTGGTCTTCTCCCGCCACCACCAGATATTTCTCACACGTCCGTCTTTCTTCCTTTAATGTATTTAACCATACTTGCATCTATCATACTTTGCTTGAAGATATAAATATGCAAAAGTACTTACTGTCTATAAGATTTTCTTCTAGTCTGATGATATTGCATAGTTTGTTTGACGGTGATGTGTGTGATTTCCATGTAACTTGATCAAAGCATTTCAGCAAAAACAGTTCTTGTTCGAGTATGGTCGACTATGAGCGAGTCTGTCGGCAATTTTGCAGAGGATAAAAACGTAACTTCTCTTTGATCAAATTGCATGAAAATCACACATTTTAAAGAAAATAGGTGAAATAATTGAACCATATGCTAATTTTTTATATAAAATTGTGCATTTCAGAAAAAAACGGACGGTATTCATGGCTGTTGTCGGTAATTTTGCAAAGGATAAAAACGTAACTTTAATTTGATCAAATTACATGGAAATCACACATTTTAAAGGAAATGGGTCAAATAATGCAAGCATATGCTAATTTTTATATAAAATTGTGCATTTGAGCAAAAAACGTCATTGTTTGGTTGAGGTCGGCAATTAGTGAGTCTGACGGTAGTGGCTGGTAATTTTGTAGAGGATAAAAACGTAAGTTCTCTTTGATCAAATTACATGGAAATCAGACATTGTAAATAAAATAGGTCAAATAATGCAACCATATGCTAATTTTTTATATAAAATTGTGCATTTCAGCAAAAACAGTCCTCAACACTCCTCATCACTCATTCTCGCTAACCGTTCGTACATCCTTGTCGAGCACTATATATATATATATATATATATATATATATATATATATATATATATATATATATATATATATATATATATATATATATATATATATATATATATGCAGGGTTTCATATCGCCGTGAACTGATTTATACAATATAGCCACATGGGCAGAGAAACTTGTTTATAGTAAGTATTTTCCTATATTACATCTTACGGCAAATTAAGACAGTTACAACGGTATATAAAAGTAGGGGAGGAGCACGGGCATACGGGAATACCAGTGGGAAGGAAAGACTATAAAAGATAGAGAGGGGTCATGACCTTACTTCCTTTGCTTCTAACCTGACCAGAGTGGGTGACCAGAGTGAAAGGTGCCGTGGGGCGATTTGGCGGTGACGTGCACTGTTAGAAACAGTAGGGAAAGGGTTAATTAGTAGTGTATTCAGTATGTGAGATGAAAAAATACGTATAGGTACATATATAGCACTGAAACAACACAGACAAGTGTCCACATCTCCTGCTAGTTATTCACGTAATACATACCTGCAAGATATTCAAGTAGCACATCTCCTGCAAGTCGTTCACGTAACATATCTCCTTCGTGACTACAGAATACAAAGACTCTACTATCATCATATAATCTCTCTTTTACATAAGAATATATACTCATATGAATATAATAAATTATACAGATAGTGATTTTTCTTTTCATTCTTATAGTCATCATCATACGCGTACTTATACAAAGACTAATGTTCATTTTCTTTCTCAGTCTTTTACTAATACTCATACTCATAATCATACTCAAAGACATATTCATACGCATACTAATACACATACTTACATGTGTACTCATATTCACGCTCATTTACATTCCTACACATTTGCTCATATTCATACTTATACTCATAATCATATCAAATATCCTAGTAATATATTCATAGAAGATGAGGAGGATACACCATGAGGCGCGTAGCATCGGCCGAGGACCTCATCTTTGCCCTATGTGCTTGGATTGTTGGGGCGGATAACATTCACAGCTGGGAAACGAAGAGGAGTGAGGGATTCGAGCTCACAACTAAGGAAATGCGAAGTCAGTATAAGACTGATGATTAATTTTAATGTCGCAAACTCCCCGTATCAAGAGCCCAGGGAATTGGTTCAACTCGCCAGTGGCAGAGTTCGAACCGCCGTCACCCTAACCCACTCGGCCAACTATATTGTCATTGTCAAGTTCAACATATGCCTTGTAATATTCATACTCATACACTTACCCGTATTTATACTCCTTTTGATCAGCATAGTTATACTAAAACTCTTGAATGCCGCACTTTTCGGTCCCGTTCGTTTCAGCCCCGAACGTTTCGGCCTTGAACGTTTCAGTCTTATGAAACTGTCGGCTTCGGACGTTTCGGCCTCATTTCTATGTACCCTTTTAAACACCTGATAAGTCAGTTATTTTGCTTTATGACATCTGGAATTTTATTTTCATTGTTAACCAAGAAAGCATATAAACATAAATAAAATGAATAAAGTATATTGATTTTTTAGTACCTTATTAGATATTTTCAATTCTTTATAGGATTTTGTAATCGTTTGTAAAATTAGATAAAATCTTAGAAATCAATGAAGAATGCAACGATAAATATTTTCAGATCAGGTCTCCCCATTGGGGCCTTTCAAATATAAAGATAAGCGGTTGGCCTCAGGTCAAGAGTGATATAACCATTAAATTAATATTAATCCCTTTTTCCGCATAGAATAGAAAACAAAAATAATTTCCTAACACAATATATATTTGACAAATTGAAATTCCCTTGCAAGGCAAAAACATCTTTTCTTAGAAGTGAAAATATACCTCGATTCTAGTAAGGTTTATGCATTCATAATAGAATATTTTGGTAGGATGGTATTAAAATTCCCTTGTGAAGTCACAATATCTTTGTCTATAAAAGTGAATAGAATCCTTGTGAAGCCAAGTAAGTTTAAATAAGACATTTCTTAAAAGGTGTATATATGAATAGGGCTGAAACGTCCAGGGTCATCAATTTCATGAGGCCAAAACGTCCGGCACCTATTGATATTTATACTCATGATCATACCCATGTTCATATTCATGCTCATACTCTTACCCATATTCATATACGTTTATGTTCATAAGCATACACGTACTCATATTCATAGGCATAATCACATTCGTACTATAATTACTTGTAGTCATACTCATACCTACATTCATACTCATATTCATAATCTTGCTCATACACATACTCATACCCTTATGCATACACATGCTCATATGCATACTCATACTCATTGTCTTACTTATACATCATCATACTTATTCTCATTCTCACACTCATATTCATATACCCATTTTCAATTTCACACTCATTTTAGTGCTTGTACACATAATCATACTCATGCTATTACTCATATTTAAACTACTAATGATAGTGAAACATATTCATATTCATGCACACTCAATATCAAACCTTTCTATTAGCACTTTAACGAACTCATCACTTTGAAATCCGCGCGGATGTTACACTGTCTCAAAACTTAGTTTGAGAACGGTTGCTTTTTCTTTTCATCTAACTTAATTAGAAAGACAAAGTTTGTCTTGTGTGTGATTACGCATAGTCGCTTGTATGATTTAGATCTAAGTTCATTTTACTTTCCGATGTATGAGGAATTATTTGGTTTACCCCAAAATTAAATGTCAACGATAAAACAATACTGGATTCATCCAGGATTTAGAAATAACTATAATATCAAATATCTATGTATGCCTTACTTTACAACAAATAAATTTGAATGTATAAAAAATTTTTGCTGCGAGGGAAAGCATGCGTAGAGAGATTCGATATTACAGCTATTACTAAATACTGGATCAAAATGGCGTATTCATATTTCCTTCGGAAAATCAAGATAGAAGGATATAAACTTTTTCACAATGATAGTGTAGGCAAGATTGGGGGAGGAGCTGCATTTTTGGCAAAAATGCAGCAAATTGTATTATAAAAAAATTGATTAAACAAGAGAGAATTACAGAACTTATTGGGTGGAGATTATGGGCAAGAATAAGAAATTTATCATTGGCGTCCTATATAGAACTTCTAACCTCAGCATTGGGTAGACTAATATCATGATTCAAGAAATTTACAGGGTGTCGTAGTATAAAAAACGTTGTGATTATGGGGGATCTTAACTATAGAAACTCTGCATTAAAATTTTAAGTAGGATATCAGGGGACTATTTTTTTTTTTTTTTTTTATATGGAACATGATACTTCTTTAAAACAAATTATTACTGATCCTACGAGGGAAGCGAATACTTTGGAGTTACTATTAATTTAAAATGAAGATCTAACGAAAAACTTAAAAGTGGGAGATAGTCTAGGTTCTAATGATCATCAAGAAATAATATTTAATATTGCATGGGAGGATTTGAATAGTAAGTTACGAATAAATAAAGAAATTTAAGTATATAAAATAACATCACAACATAAAACACCGGAATAATTCTTATCCTGACCAGATAGAATATCCCTAAAAGCTACTGAGGAAGGGTCTCGAACCCAAAGTCACGATATAGCAAATATGACCAGCTATAGTGAGGTCATATACCTCCTTTCAAAGGAACTTAATTCCATTGTAAGGCATAAGGAAAATACATACATGCATACATATACCAAAGGCTTTTTCCACCTACAAGGGGGGTAGCCAAAAAGAAAAAGGCATAAAAACCATTCCCACCCGTGCCATCCCTAATACACTGCACTTCCCCTCCACCCTCTACCCTTCCTCTTATCTTGGCACCTCCTGGATGACGGGTCATCCCTGCATCTTGCCCACTGCCTTGGATCAGAGGCAGTGTCGCAAGACACAGCACATCCACAGCAATGCCGCTTTATTAAATCGGCGACCCCCCTCCCCGTCCCCTCATGCAGAAAAGGAAAAGACGGAGAGAAATCCCTTCTGGCTGCGTCAAATTTTTCTCACACATACTACCTCACCCCCATCCCCCCACCCATTCCAAATCATGCATCACAACGTCACCCATGTACAACCATTCTCCATTCATCCCTGTCTTCTGTCCTCTCCGGTCCTTTCTCAACAGACATTCCCCTCTTCCCCAAAGCCCCCTTCACCCCATCCATCTATCTCATCCTAGGTCACCCCCTCATGTTCACTCCCTCCACATCTGCCTTCCATACCTCTTTTACTAGTCTTTCTTCACTCATTCTTTCCATGTGTCTAAATCATCCCAATACTCTTTCATCAACCCTATCTCCCAGCTCCCTTACTACCCTGTTCTCCTCCTCACCTCCTCATTTCTTATTCTATCCAACCTAGTAACCCCCATCATACCTCTCAGACATTTCATCTCAAACACATTCAAACTCCTTCTCTCTTCTTCTCTTATGTTCCATGTTTCTGTTCCATACAGTGCTGTTGGCACAATCACTCCTTCATACAATCTCCTCTTAGCATCCATTCCCAAATGTCTATTCCTCATTACACTTTTTAATCTACCAAGGCATTTACTCGCTTCTCTCAATCTACATTCTACCTCCACCTCCACTCCACACTTTCCTGCCACATTCGCACCCAATTATCTAAAACTATCCACTGTCTGGAAAAAGATCTAATTTGGAAGCGGGTAGAAACAACTTCCCCAACCGTGTGGAAAATGAATGGAATAAAACTTCCTGCACAGGCAGTGCAATGTAGTTCAGTTCGAAGGATTAAGAATCATTTAGATAAACACCTAAGGAGAATGCTATAATGACTATCATTTATCTTATATTATTTGTTTATTTAGTTTGTTATCATTTGTCTGTTTGTTTATTATCATTTGCTTGATTCTCATTTATTTCTAGTTATATGTCAATTTATCATCATTTACTATTTACCTGTTTGTTGATTATTTAACGATACCTATGCATTTATTATATGTGTTTTATTTATTA
Source organism: Oratosquilla oratoria (assembly GCF_046742065.1). Taxonomy (NCBI): domain Eukaryota; kingdom Metazoa; phylum Arthropoda; class Malacostraca; order Stomatopoda; family Squillidae; genus Oratosquilla; species Oratosquilla oratoria. The sequence continues at coordinate 6,191,601 of NC_134796.1, read as the reverse complement.
TTTACATTATTATAGTTTTTACTCGTTTGTATGAATTGTAAGAATGGAAAGACACGATTAACAAGAGAC